>NC_032089.1:417701-641804 GCF_000182965.3 Candida albicans SC5314
GATGGATATAACAATAAACTAACAAGAGAGGTTGACTTTATTGGAAACACGATCTTTTTGATTCGCTAGATGAGGTATAAGAGTTTGGTTGTAGTTTTTTTTTTTCTCTGGCTCGTGCGTCCGCAGTATCTGCGATGTTCAACCTTGTAACCGCCTAAACAGTTATACTACTATAGGGAATATAACATCCCCCAATTTGTTTTACAAAAGCCTAAAATTAATAACAATAATATATGCAAGTAGGTGTTTATTTCTAAATATCTATATTTCTACAAAAGCAATAAAACAAAAAATAAATTTGTATGCACTCGACAATTCTAACCATGATGACGTTTAATTTGTTTCCTGTCAACTCTTTCATAGTACAACATATAAACTGTAGTTTCCTCAGCTAATACAGAAGCCTTACTAACTTCAGTGACAGTAGCATCACTAATTCTCCAATAAGGTTTAGAAATGATTGAAGGAATTTTTTTCATTTTCACTTTCTTTTCCTCTTCTTGTTTTTTATTGGTGGCAGTATCTTTATTGCCGTTGAATGCATCTCTAAAATTATGAGTAGCAAAAGCATTTTCGAAATTGTTTTGATTAGGATCGTCCACCAAAATTTCAGCTGGAGTTTGTAAACCAGACAGTAAGATTTCTTCCACGCCAGTCGGATTAGCTTGGAATACAGAAGGTCTACGACCCATCATGGTTGAAAACTTGTGACGGAACCCTTCATCATTTTCACTTGAACCACTACTAGACGAACGCATTGTAGCTGAACCATTATTAGCATTGGACTGAGCAGGATTCAGTTCAACAGGAGTGGCTTCACAATGAATTTCACCAGTTAATTCATCTTTAATCTCTGGTGATAATTTGAAAATGTTACCATTTTTGTCTTTCACATAAAGTGGTTTATGCTTGTAACATTCATAATGACCCTGAGTATGTGATCCCATATGTTTAATAACAGCTCTCAAACGATACTTGTACAAATCATTATCATTAAATTTGAATCGTTTGAAAAGTTCTTTCAAATTATCAGTTTGCTTATGAGAAATTGGAGCCAGATTTATTGAGTATTCTTGAGACAGACCAGTTGGTCCAGAATTTGGTCTGATGGTACTAGAAGTAGTGACTGATTGAGTTTCAGTTTCTCTAGACATAACAGACGAAATATCATCATCATCTTCTTCTTCTTCTTCATCTGTCTCATCATCTAAATCATCTGTACCGTTTTCTGTAGCAGTGCCATCATCGGTTGTAACATCTTCGTCATCTTCATCGTCATCTTCTTCCCCCTTCTCATCAATATCTTCTCTTTGTACATCTTCGTCTTCCATATCATTCTCATCTGTGGTCAAGACATTAGACGTATATTTTTCTCTCAACTTTTCGTCTTCTTTTTGCACCATAGTTTGAAATTGCTTTAATTTATCATGATACTCTTTACCTATTGATAATGTCATTTTATCTGAAAACTTGACTCGACATGAATTTCTAGTTACTACTTGGCCATCGAAAGAAGAACGTGAAAGATGCAATCCAAATATTTTTGGAGGTTTCAAAATTTGTGATTTTTTCTGAACTGTCGAAGTGATTCTTGAAGCATCAATCCCTTCAACATTATAATTCTTGATAAAGTTCTCTAAATCTTCAGGTAAATCTTCATTAATGCACAAATTTGGGTTGTTATTTAACCCAATAATCTTGTTAATATAATCCACATCTTCCAATGGAATTTGACGTTTCAAATGCTCTTCATTCATGGCAATTTTACTAACTCGACATTTAATACATTGATAACCTTCAATTTGTTCACTTTCGTTTTGTTCCAATAATGTTTCCAAATTAGTGGTGGTGGTCATAGGCACTGGCAATGTAAGTATAACAAATGGTGTGAAATTTGGTTGGGAAACTCCATGACAGGTCAAACAAGTCATTTGACTCAAAATCAACCCGTCAAATGGGAATTCAGGTACAACAATTTTATCTAATTGAGCATAATCTTGTGGGTCAGGGATTCTTTTCAAAATAGTTTCCAAGTTCAAAGTAATAAATCTCACAAAACTTTTAAATTTCAAGTTTTCATTTTCTAAAGTTTCATTAATTAATTGAGTTAATTCATGAGCATCATGTTGAGATCTAGACATTTTGGCGTTGAAAATGTTTTCTAATTCGTGAAGAAAAGTCCAAACACTTATAGTTCTGGTTGTCATTTCTGTTTCTTGTAGTTTTTTCACCATCGATGCCATGGCCATATGCAAAGGTACTTCAAATGTAGAATTTGACCGTTTGAATTTTGAATTCTGCAAATTTTTATTTAATTCCAAACGTAAGTTGATTAATTCTTGAATGTCGATATTGTTCAGTTTAACAAATTCAACCAATTGACGGTAACTAGCAATAAACTTGTTCAAATAATCCGTCAATGAAGGCACAGATGAATATGCCTGCAACGAGGAATTGGCGAAACAGTCATTTCGTAAATTGATAAAACCAGTGGTATGTTTGTCTGGACGTTTGGAAAACATGGGTTTTTGTTTGTAAAATGGTAATGAAGGGGTAAGAATATATAAAGAAATTGATAGTATCAATGAAATTTGTAAAAGTAAAGATTTCTTTTCCAGATAAGTTTTCCGATTCCAATAATTTAGTAATAAAGTTGGAATAAATGGATAATTTAAAATTGATAAGCAATCGATTTGTTGAGTGGTAGTAGTGGTAGGTTGTGGGAAATGTTTAATAGTATTGAGATCTTGATTAGTAATTAGGCACTTTAATTGATTCCAAATCTCACTCATACATAGATTTATAATTGACTATGAGAGATTCTTTCAATAACCCACAGGAGATAATTATTGTTGCAATCGCCAAAAAAAAAAAAAGGAAAATCTTCTATGAAAATGAAAAAAAGAAGGGTAGAAGGAAGTAAAAGAAAGAAAGGAAAGAAAAATAGAATGATTATATAATATATATATAGAATAAAATTGATTAGAAAAAAACAAAGACAATAGCAACGGAAATAAAAGAAAATGGAAAGATTATTTAATATAAAAAGTGGGGAGCGGGAATCGTTTCCTTTATTTGAATTGTCGAAATTGGAGAGTCGTGGCAATAGTGATAAAATAGAATTAATTCACTCAATTGAACGAATAAAAAACCAACTTTTTGACTAACAAAATATTGTATTACGTCATCGGTTTATCTTTTGTCATTCTTTTGATTTTTTTTTTGGTCTAGGTCTTTTCAACCGATTTGATCATTCAATGATTCAAATCTCCGAATATCTAACACAGAAACAATGTGTTGCATTCGATAGCCTATAATTTATTACTTGGAATGATTGCTTTTCAACTGAGCATTCTTTATCAAACCTATCGGTCTAATATTTTTATTCTGTACTATCAATTGGAATGTGTATTTTTTTTATTCTTTCATTTACTTAAATATCCATTTGTACTATTTAATTTATTCGTTTCTTGACTTACACACACATCCTCTATATCAATAAACATCTTCTTTCCATCTAAGTAAACCCCTTTTTGTTTTTTTTTTCCCATTTGTACTTCTATCAAAAATTGATAATTTTCATAGTTGCATGCCCGACTGTTACAATAATGACATAAGCTATCACTGAAGCAGGAACCCCAATTTTAATAAACGTCCCCACTGTCAAATATGGCTTGCCAAATTCGTCTGTCATACAAATAGCAGTAACGTTGGGGAATCCAGAGGTTGGTAATCCCATAGCTGCACTACACAATAATGCTGTAGATAAAATCAACATTCTAGGATGAGGATCAGGCATGTTGTGACCAAGCTCACTAACCAATGGAATAAGAATCAATGCTGACACGGTATGGCTAATAAAAGTAGCAATAGTTAATACAAAAATTCCAATAGTTAAAATAATTCCAAATAATGAAAACCCTTCAACTTGACTTTGAATAGTGACGGCAATTGTATTCAATAAACCTGATGAGGCAACAGCTTTACCCAAAGCGGTACCTCCCATGGCTAAGATAACAATATTCCATGGATAATTGTTAAAATCTTCTGTAGTCAATAATCCAGAACCGAAAAACAAGATTACCGGTATCAAAGCAATTATACCCATTTCTCCAAATATACCTGTCAATCTAGAAGCTAAACACCAAAGCAAAATAGTTCCAAATGATACTGTAATGATATACCATTGAATTCCAGTGAATTTATCGTCAATTGTTCTGATTGCTACTAAATGAGTGTTTCTAGAATTGCAATTAAAAGTAATTAACAAAAATACCCAAATCAACAACAATGCCAAAACACAAACAGGAAGAGCCACAACAAACCATTCACCCCAAGATGGTTGAGGTTCCATAGCACCAATAGCGATCATATTTTGTGGAGAAGCAATTGGTGAGGCCATACCACCTACATTAGAAGCAAGGGCAATACCCATTATCAATGCATTGATAAATCTTGACCCTTTTGGTAAAGTTCTGATTAATGGTTGAATCAATGAAAAACACAAGACTGGTGCAGCAACATTTGAAATCCACATTGAGGCGAAAAGGGCCACTCCCATAATAGTCAATAATACAACTGCTGGGTTAGTTCCAGCTTTAGATAATATCCAAGTTGAAATCAATTTAGCAATATGATATTTCGATAAAGCGGCAGCCAAAGTAAACCCACCCAACAATAATAAAATGACTGAATTCCACATTGTTGATAATATGAATTTTGATGCATCTACAGTTTCCATGATTGAACCATCGTCATTTTTAACAACGTTTAACACAACAATCAATAATGGGATAACTAAAGACGTAACAAATAATGGAATAGCTTCAGTTGCCCAAAGTAATGATGCACAAATTAACAAAGCAAAACAGTTTCTTTGTGCAGAATCATCAAATGGAGATACATTCAATAAAAACACTGTGACAGCAAAAATCAATATCAATTTTATCACAACCGGGTTTTTCAAAGATATATTGAATTTCAGCATCAATTTCATATTACCTGAACCATCCTCTTTTTCATCATTATTCCCATCACTTCGATTCATCAATTTTGAATTGGCAGCATATGATTTTCTTTCTAATCCTATCATATCTCTCCAAACGGTGTTTCTTTCCCAAACCACATGTTCACGTAAATGGATTGATAATTCTTGTTTGGCAGCTTCTAAATCATCACCATGATTACAAATTAATGCATAAAGTTTGACTAATGAATCCAAATGTTCATCAACTTTTTTCATGGTTGATTTTTTAAAAATGTAGGAATTGTTGGGTAAATTTTCCAAATAATTATCTTTAATGTTAGTATTCAATGATTTATCAAATTTTTTCAATGCTTTTTTAAACCCGGTGTAATTCAATTCGATAAAAGATTTTAATTCAGATAATGTGGTGTATAATCCAATGACTCGCTTTCTTAAAATGATTCTATTCTCACTCAACAAGAGTAATTGTGGTGGAACATTATTTGACAAAGTAGCATTATTTAAATCGTTCCAGATTTTTGGTGATTTTGTAGCATAATCATCTATAGATCGTGTATGACGCAATTGATGTTCATTTTCATGAAGTTCTGGAACAGATCCTCCTCTTCTTCTCCCTCTGGTCTCTTGAAAAGCGCTAGTTAATGCATCCTCTTCATCGTCATCGTCGTCATCATCTTCTGGTTGAGTGAATTCCGTGTCAGGATCCGTTGTGTTTGTAATGTAGTTATCCTGTGAACTACCAGAAACTCTACGATTTTGTTTAACAACACCTTGAAAATTCTTGTTGCTTCCAGGTAATGCCAAAGATTCGTCGACTTCTCTTTCAAAATTATCAATGTCATTCATCAAATCATTCATATTACTGAAAATAAACCCTTCTTGTTGTTGATAAAATGTATCGATTTTCTTTAATTCGGCATCAAGTGCAGCTATAAACACGGCTGATGCAGATTCATCTTGAGTTTGACCCGTGGAAGCATAATTTGCACCGATCAAATGTGATCCTTCTAAAGTTGCTTCTTCGTCATCTTGTTGATAAGTCCTTCTCAAATTATCTCTTTGTAAAGAGTAAATCAATTTCTTCAAAGTGGTATAAGCAATATATTTCGAGGACCATTCTGGAACAGCATTGAATTGTAATGAGTGGGAAAACTTCATGGTTGATCCTAATAAGGGATAATAGTGTTAGTCTAGTTTACTTGATGTTCTCTTTAAATGAGCATAGACTTGGCCAAAAAAGGTGAACTGTATGTATATGAAATGTTGTTTCCAGTTATATACCAAGGTTTAAATAATCAAAACACTCAAATTTGTAGTAAGAAAGAAGAATCACTAGGGGAGTTGTTGTGGTAAAAGTAGTAATTGCTCTAAAATAATTTGACTCGGAGGGTGTTTTGGTGAGAGAGACACAGGCAATCAGAAAAATAAATTTATTTTTGTCAACGTTGCGCGAATAAAAAAATAAAAAATCAAAAGCAACAGATGCAAAGAAAAAAGAAAAGAAAGAAAAAGAAACTAACCTAAACTCAACTAAACTTAACTAAACTTATGGTAGTTAAGAATGTAATTTATTAGTAAGTAGTGTAATACAAACACTTATTCTCCTTCGATATACTAAGATCAAATCAAATTCATATAAAGAAACTAGGATATGTAATTTTTTTGGGATTGATTACGCGGTTTAATTGATGAAGTTTGGTAAATAGTATCATTCAGATATTGAAAATTTGTGGAATCTTTCAAATCAATTCTCGTACATATTTTGTCACAAAAGTGATTTGAGCACGTTGACCAAGAATAACAACAACAACGGTACGATAATAAAGTTTACTTCTATTAGATACTACATCACAACAATGAGAACGTGACTAGCACTAATAACAACATCAGCATAAACTTTGAATAAGGTTTTTCTCTTAGTTAGTGTTGTTTAGTAATAACTTCCAAGAAACTTAACATTAAGAAAAAAAATCAAAAAATATAGTAAAACTTTAAAGGGAAAGTTTCATTTTGATTTTTAGCCATATAATAGTACTGTTTTGAGTAAGTTGTCATGTGCTGTTAAAACTTTGGTTATTTCCTTTGATAATACGTGATTGTAGAAAGATCTTGAGCTGGTTCGTGATGGTGAGGCTGGGACTCATAACGATAATTGTTTATAATTAGATCTCTATTGTTGTTCTTTTCTTTGTCTTTTGTCATTTGATTACAGTTTTATGTACTGGTAAAAGAAACTTTTATAGCTGTAGTTATCACATTGAATAAGAATAATCCCAAGTATTTTTACAATTAGGGTGCTTTTCTTACTGGTATGAGAACGTAATGAATCCTGCTAAAATTAGTGTTTTGTCGTTAAACGTTTTAATTTAGCTATATGTAATTATCCATATTTGAAGATGAATGTGAATCTATAATGTGGATGGATAGAATAGTGGCAGAAGAAGAAATAGTTCTGGAATTACAAATAGTTCATTTACTAAGAGGATTTGACCCCGGGAAAATTGGTTTGGGTTCGAAATATGATTTGATAAAAGATTGGACCTAAATTTCCTCCAAATTCATCTAAAATTCTATTCAATAGAATTGAACAGTTTACAGACTATATTTTGCAAATTTCCCATTCACGTATTATCTTCTCCCCGAAAGAATTTGTTAAAGGATTTGCATTTGCCAAAAAGGTGGTATACTATCCTTGACAAATGTATGCTGCCATAACGAATAAATAAAATACACCTTGAAACGAAACAAAACAAAACGTGCGTTTCGAATAGTCAACCTTATTAAATTACATAATAGTTCATTCAACAATATCTAAAGCCAAGTAAAGTACAATTACATGTTAAAGAGATTATTAACAATAGTGAAAAGAACTAGAATCAACAAGAGACCACGAGGAAAGCTGAAAAGGTATTAGACGATTCAAACTATGAAACTTGAACTTTACAAACGAGAAAAACAATTTGAACCGCCACTCAAAACTTTTGAGACCCAATGTACAATATTTCTTTCTTATCCCGCACTATTTACAAGAAAAACTAGCAGCAGCAATCAAATAAAAAAACTTGACCGAATTTCACTTTCAACTTCTTCTTTTTCACTTTCATATACTACTATAATATAGTGCCAACTACATTCATCTAGACAATTGCAATCGCTGATATAGAAGCCATTACAAGAATAATCAAAAATAGACTCAATTGTTTGATTATTTTAATTGGATTTTTTTTTTTTGATCTATAAAAGATAGACGATAATTATCCCAGTATTCTGGCCACAACATTAACTAAAAAGTAACCATGGATTTCTGTTTCTTTCTCATTGGATGTATGTATAATTGAATATATCAATATCCCTTGGCTATAGTTAGCGGGTTCAGTTTTTAATAATTATTGCCTTACTAGGTAATTTCTATCACAAATACAGTTTAGAATGGCCTGTTAAACGGTTTAAAATGGGTAATAACATTCATACAGACGAATGGAATATAATATATCAATATGGCACCAGGTTTTAACACAGTC
This sequence comes from Candida albicans SC5314, assembly GCF_000182965.3. Lineage (NCBI taxonomy): Eukaryota > Fungi > Ascomycota > Pichiomycetes > Serinales > Debaryomycetaceae > Candida > Candida albicans. The sequence goes on from NC_032089.1 coordinate 426,210, forward strand.
AGCATAAATTGAATAGCGTGTTTATTTTACAAGGAATACCATGTCTCGGTACCAGAAGCGAAACATCCCTCACAAACTTAATGTATTCCAATAGTTTTTTTTCAAACTTTTTCCCGCCATTAGCCGTGATAAACATGCAATACGTACTAACGACAACAATTTATAAGTCAAAGAGTTTAATAAGCCATTACCAGATATAGGAAATATCCCTTGCTACTGTGGCCATTGTCACAATCAAAGTGCATTTGCCGTGAGAACAATTAATTGCGTTACTTTGTTTTTTATTCCGGTGTTGCCCTTTTACTACCAGAAAAGATTGAAATGTAACATTTGTGGAACAACTGGTGGTCTTGACGCTACTGCAATGGATCGAATGAAGCTGGGTCAACCAGTAGCTATAGGTTGAGGTGCGACAGGCAACTTTTCGGTTTTTTTTTTGCAAAAGTGAATTCTTGAAACAAAGTATCAAAAATAAAAAATCTACAGGATTCAATAAAGAGAATTTGACTATCTATTGTTATTCTCATGTGCTCTGGTTTTGATTCTTCCCAAATGAAGTAATTGAGTGCAACTAGATTGTTTTTTTTTTACTTGTCAGAAAAATCACTTCATTTTTATTATAGTATCCCATTGTTCTGGTAAATATCGGATAGCACTACAAAATATAAATACACAAATTTTATTGTTTGAGTTCTTCTCTAAATCAGCTTTCCGGGGGTATATTCATTTTTGTAGCAGATTAATGCTAGTAAAGCTGGCCAGAATTTAGTTCAAAACCGTTCTATTTTAAAAATTCGTGACGAGAGACACAAATTGTAACCGTGAACAAACTTGAATAAGAGTGACGGAAGGAATATGATTGTTCGTTCCATTAAGAGTGGATATTCAAATCAGATATTAGAGCTCTTTGTTTGGAAATGTCCATCACTATAGTTGAGTGAACAATAATTCATTATTTCGTGTCATTCTTACTTTCAATCTATATGTACATAAAACTGATATACTAAATATTTTTTCCTTAAGTCAAGCAGATGTCTAGTCAAATTGATGATAGAAACAGTTGCGATTTCTATACATCCTAATTGCAATAATAATATCCTGGGGTAATTTACACATAAATACAAATCAACCACAAATCAATTTTTAGTGTTCTTAGGCGATTATATTTTATTGTAATTTTTTTGTAGTGTGTGTGCGGGATTTTTATTTTTTTTTTTTGTCTCTTGTGCGTGTTTCGCTCTCCCTAATCTGGCAATTGGTTCTAATTATTCTGTTGTTATATTTCTCGCTTTGTCTTTGTCTTTTTTTTTGCATCCATATCATCCGTTTTATATTTGAAGATTGGATTGTTGTTTTCTATTCCTACAAACAATATGACTTAGTTTAATGGTCATGAACTCGTCAATTTCTTAAAATTATCGAACCATACTTTCAGAAATTTACTATAAATAAGCATGTAATCTACCCCTATTACTCCTATTTTTTTTAAGCTGGTTTTGTTTTACTTAGTCAAATCAATTAACCTTTCAAATTTCCTTCTAAATATAGTCTTACACTAATTTATATTACTTCAAATTTAATTTTGCAACCACAAGAGGCTTAACAAAGAAAGAAAAGTTTAATAATTACAAAAATGGCTGTTGCATCTACATTTATCCACAACAACCTTGAAGTTATGAACCGTAACACTGCTACCAAGGTCAATCCAACCAACCTGTTGGTTAACATGCATATTACTGATCACGGTAGTGATTGGTTATGGGCTGCATTCTCCGTGTTTCTTTTGTTAACCATCATTCATTTATTGCTTTTCTTGTACGGCAATTTCAGAAAACCTGGTGTTAAAAACTCATTGTTGGTTATTCCATTATTTACCAATGCTGTTTTTTCTGTCTTTTACTTTACTTACGCATCAAACTTGGGTTACGCTTGGCAAGCAGTTGAGTTCCAACATGCTGGTACTGGTTTAAGACAAATCTTCTATGCCAAGTTTGTTGCTTGGTTCGTTGGTTGGCCTGCTGTTTTGGCACTTTTTGAAATTGTCACTAGTACCGTTTTAGACAGAATTGAAGAAAATCCAAACATTTTCAAAAAATTCTTTTTGATTTTCCAAACTTGGTTAGTGAAATTTATTTTTGTTGAAATCTACGTGTTAGGTTTGTTGATTGGTTCCATTATCTTCTCTACTTACAAGTTTGGTTACTTTACCTTTGCTGTCTTTTTCCAATTGTTGCTTATGGTATGGGTAGGTAGAGATCTTCACAGATCTTTCAAATCACCATCCCATTCTAACATTGCTAATTTCTTCCTTATCTTCTTCTATCTTGTTTGGATTTTATACCCAGTTGCTTGGGGTTTGAGTGAAGGTGGTAACGTTATTCAACCAGATTCAGAAGCTGTTTTCTACGGTATTTTGGATTTGATCACTTTCGGTCTCATGCCAACCATTTTGATCTTTTTCGCCATCAAAGGTTGTGATGAAGAATTTTTCAGTAAACTTTGGCAATATCATGTTAAATCTGAAGCTGAATCAATTCATGAAAACGAAAAAGCTGTTGCTGAAACTCCTTCAACCGAAGCAGGTGTTGTTGACGCTGAAGTTGATAATGAACCTCAAGCTCAAGTTTAGAGTTTAAAGGTAAGAGGTTGGTGAGTTCATTGGAACATTGATAGAGATGTGGGGGGTTTGATAATTTCTCTTTATTAAAAAAAAAAAAAACAAAAGCAAAACCATTTTTATGATGTTTTTTCTTTTTTTTTGTTTTGGTAAATACCCAAAATTATCTTTTTTTTAATTTTAACTTATATCTTCTTGATTAATTAATTAATTCTGTTCTGATAGTTTGATAGTTTGATAGCTTTATAATTTTTAATATATTCATAATAATATGACCTGAGTCGATATTCAACAGTTTCTGATTGGTTCTTTCATGTCGGGTATTTTTTCCCAGGAACTACCATGTGAAGGTACACTAACCCACGTTGTAACTTCGTATTCTAACATTTTTCCGAGGTTAACGTTTGCGCATTCTATTTTTTTTTTTTTGGTTTTTCCTGTGTTTAGATGCGATCCTGTCAAAATGAGATGATTATAATTTCTTTTTTAAAGGTTAGTATTTTTTTAACTACAACTTATACAAATATACATACAATTTCAGACTATGGCAGCCAGTGAAGAAAGTACATTGGTCGACGAGTATCCAATAAAATCTATACTAAACCAAATATCACCTTGGTTCATCGTTGATGAGACAAAATATGGTGGCAGAGGCTGCTTTGCACCAAAAGTCATTCCACAGCACACAGTTATTCACCTGTGCCAAACTCCTATTGGGTCCACTCTCAGCAAACCATTTAAAAAAGAAGTTTGTTCCCAATGTTATACTTATACTTATGGTGAAACAATGAAGTTCAAAATCTCGAAAACTGAAGGAAAACATGTTTACTCCCTTTTTTTTTGTAGTGAAGAGTGTAAATCGACATTTACACACCAAGATATAAATCGTGTTTTAGTTGAAAACTTGCTAGCAGTGGAGAAAAATTATTTGGCGGGATTATCAAAACCAGAAATAGAACCTATGGAACCAAAAAATTTTGCTGATGATTATGTCAAAGAATGGGATAAGGTTGCCTCATGGGAAACAAAACTTGAATCACTAAAACCATCGAAAAGACAAAATCAAATATTCAGAATCGATGATAATGAGTATCTTGAAATTAAATATGTTATTGGAGTGCTATTTAACATGTATAAAGTTCACTGTAACGATCATATTCCACATTTTGATTATCCTAATTTAGATAAAAATGAAGCCAACAAAGTTGAATTACTCCTATTTGATCTATTATATTCTTCCGAATTTGAAAAAGTGAAAAGATATCCATACCTATTATACTCGTACATAAACATCTACAAGTTCATAAAACTCACATGTACTCCTGAGTTGCAGGCTTTCATCGATTCTACAACTATACGATCTATAATTGGGAAAAATCTATCTAATGCATTTGGGATATGGTCAGAAGTGACCGACCCTTCAGAAGATAAAGAATTTTTGGGATTTGGTGTATACCCTTCGGCATCATTCTTCAATCATTCATGCAGTCCAAACATTGTGAAGACACGAAATAACTCTGAAATGGTTTTCACAACATCCAAAGATATTGAAATTGGTGAGGAATTGTGTATAAGTTATGGAAATTATACCGACGAGCCCGTCGAATTAAGGCAAAAACAATTGAAAGAATGGTTTTTCGATTGTGCATGTACCAAATGTCAAACTGAATTGAAAACAACTTAAAGTGTAAAGTCAAATTTTTGATAAAATGATTTAAAGTTTTCACAATCTGCCATTTCTTTAAGTTTAGGTTGTTGACATTTATCCCAATGAATTCTATCAGGAAGATTCAATACATGAGCTAGTACTCGTCTAGGAAATTGTATGTCTATAGACTTTTCCGGTATTAAAGGAGCAATATAATAATCTCGGTCAGTTTTATTCTTGCACACAGTAAACATTATATAATTGGAAGTATCCAATATTTTTGTAAGCTCAGGATTTGCCATATCAGTAAATTTTGTGAAGTGCAAGTTCTGATTCTTTTTGAATTTTTCATTATTTAGTTTAACTCTCATATCCAATGATTTTGAAAACTTGTTTAACAAAGATTCTTCAACTGGTAAGAATTGTTTATGATAATGAATGTTTGTGTCTCGGTTGATTCCCCAAAATACTAATTTCAAGTTCGGTTTTTGTTCATCAAATGCAGTTACTAAACTATTTTGATATTTCAACAATTCTTCTGAAACCAAAGATTCTTGTTTTATTGTAGGTGTATGCTCAATTGGGATCAAAATTCCATGACCAGAAAACTGCAAGTTTTTATTGGACCTTGTTAATGGACCTTTTGCAATAGTTAAATATGAGCAAGTTCCAATAGAAACAATCATGTGGGTTTCCGTATTGGGGTTACTCAAACAAAAAAAGCATTGTTCAGGAGCTACCACCTTAGGCTTTTTAACTTCTCTCGCATTTGATAGCTCCTTTTCTTCATCTTTGTTGGTATCTCCGTCCCTGGATCTTTTGTTTGTAGCTGTAAATGGGTTTTCAATAACATTGGTGTTTTTGTCTTGTTCCAAACCTATGCTAAATGCATAGAACCATTTCTCTTTTGATCCTCCCTCTTGCGCTAAACTGATAAATCTGGTTATTTCTCCAGTAGACCAAGCAAATGGTTCCAATTCGAAAAATTTCCCAATTTCATTTCCAACAGCAAAATGATACCTTGGTTTTAATTTCGTGACCAATTCGTTGATTTTATCATTACCAACTGTAGTCAATTTACATAATCTACCAATAACTTGTGGCCATTCATATGTTATCAAGATATCAATCTTAACTTCAGGAAGGTCTAATGGTTTCTCTTCTGACTCGTTGTTTGTATCTAATTTGGAAACTATCATAATAGTGATTCCTGATGTGGTTCTGATAACACTAAATGGTGGTTTAACAAATGTGAAATTTGTGGCCAAATCAATAGAGCTTTGTGTTGAACTTTCTTTTGCTTGTATAACTTCAGATATTCCATTTGCACCTCTGGAAAAATACGTGACACCAAGAGGCTTTACGTTTGGTAATTCATAGCCCTGTGGTAGGACATCCCCCAATAAAATAGTTGCTTCAAATGGACCATTTTTCGTATACTGAGCATTTGATTTTTCCAAAATTTTAATCAAATTATCCGGTGATGGATTTAATATGAGAAACTTTACTTTATCAGACATGAGGGTAGTTGGTTGATTAATTCAAATTCATGGTGCATGTTTATTAGGCATTGCAACATTATCTTCAGTTTTTTCTTGCGATGTATATTTTTCAAAAATAGCGTCACGTGACTCAACGATTTTGTGTCTTGTGGATTGTTTGTTTACATTTTTGAGCCAACACACCTTTTTTTTTAAACACGATTACGTTAGTTGTAACAACTACTAGTCAAAGCACTTCTATCAAATCCATGTCAAACAATATCAAAGTATCAGTTCGAGTTAGACCTTTATTGCCACGGGAGCTAAAAGCTAAAAAGGCCGAAGGGGAGGCCACACCAGTATCATTAGTGTCAATGCCCCCGTCAGATCCTCATAAAGTTCTATTGACCAACCCCAAGGCACAATCGAAGAACAATATCAGTATTGATAACAAGCCCAAGAGTTTTTTATTTGATGAGTGTATTTGGTCATTTAATAGTAAGGATCTGAATTACATTGATAATCACAAATATTATGAAAAAACCGGACCACAATTGTTGTCCCATTTCTTTGAAGGGTATAATGTTTGCCTTTTGGCGTATGGTCAAACAGGATCAGGGAAAACATATACAATGATGGGTGATAAAAATGAACTGCCAGGGATAATACCATTGTTGATAAAAGATATCTTAAAGCAAATGGAGATTTCTGTTAATGAGAAAATCAATTGTGAATTGAAGTTTCTGTACATCGAAATATACAATGAGCAAGTCAAAGATTTGCTTACAGGTGACACCAAAAATGGGAACGGGAATGGGAACAGTACACATGCAAGCCAAAAGTGCAAAGTTAGAGAACATCCTGTTACTGGTCCATACGTCGAGAATGTGAAAGAATACAATATCGAAAATTATACCCAATTTTTGAAATTGTTGGCTAAAGGTAATTCTAGTCGTTCAACAGCATCTACATCTATGAACGATAAAAGTTCAAGAAGTCACGCAATTATCACATTGACATTAAAGCAAACCAAATTTGAAAAATTTAGCGGTTTTAGCAGTGATTCTGATGAAACCAACAGTATTGGTGATGCAAGTGAAGAGATGGTATCGAACATCAAGTTGGTCGATCTTGCTGGATCAGAAAGACTACAGAAAACAAAATTATATGGACAACAAGAAAGAATCAAAGAAGGGACATTGATTAACAAATCATTGGCTGTTTTGGGAAGATGTATAAATTTGCTTTCAAGCAATCCATCGTCATTGATCCCCTACCGTGAATCAATTTTAACATATTTATTAAAAGAAAATCTTGGTGGGAATTCTAAAACATGCATGATCTTTTGTGTTTCTCCAGTTGACTATGAAGAAACCCATCAAACATTGAACTACGCCAATGAAGTGAAAAAAATCAAAACACTAGCCAAGGCAAATAAAACAAAACTTTCAAATGTTCCTATTGATTGGCAACAGTTACAACTGACAGATAAAACAGTTATCCAATCTTTGAAGAATGAAATTGACGTTTTAACAAATAAATTAAATCAAATGCAACAATTAAATGAACCTAGATCTCATCCACCACAATCAATAAATAATATAATTGAATATTTGGATAAAGAAACTAATAAAGTGAAATTTGAAAATAAATATTTGAAACAAATGATGAATACCAAAAACAATCACATAAAAGGATTGAACAATCACATTGATTTTATTTCGAACGAATATCAATTGTTGTATAATGATTACGAAGAATTGAAACATTCAAGTTTGCTTAATAGGAAACAAGAATTGTTGAAAGAATGTGAATCAAATAAAGGACATATGGATATGGAGTTGAGGGAGTTTGAACAATTTTTGGTAGATGCTGTAGGTAACTAAATATAGGACAGAATTGTTGAAATGTAAATAATGGTAGAAATAGTATCAAGTAGAATAGTATCATGACAAAGTCTATAGTTAACTCTTATGCGATGAGACCAAAGACATTCCACTCCAATACAGGATTTATGATCTACTCTTATGACCTGTGTAAACTTCCTAGGTTATGTGTACAATACTTTAATCCATTCAAAGAAATCTTTGCATTTGGTTACAATTTTATTGTCTCTGATATGAATCAACTTGTTTCTTCAAGCAACTCTTCTAATTCTTGAAACTTATATATCAAATCTCAGAAATAGTTTTTAACTTTTACAAGTCCCTCGGTGTTCGTGTAATGTTACTCCAAATTAGCATAATGAATCTTATTTTTTGTGAGATTGCTTGCCAAGAAATTGAACTTGCAGTTGATCACATCGGAGTTAAATAACAGTTACTTTGAACGAAGCTATACAGGAATCATAAATTAAACAAACATTATTCATATTTATATATTTGAAAATAACATAAAAGATATTATAAAATAACAAATTTAAAATTAGAGAATTAAAAGAAGTGTTAAAAAACTACTTAGACTTGGTTTTCTTTTGATTCTGAGTTAGAATCATCATTCATCAATTTATCTTCTTGATGTTCAACTTCCATCTTTCTTGCCAATTCGGCATCGGAGGCAATAGGAATGGTTGGTTGCCAAGATCTTGATCTCCAAGCAGGAACATTTTCTTCCCACATTTGACCAATTTCTTCCAATCTTTTACCCTTGGTTTCTGGGAATCCAAAGTAGACATGGGTACCCATGGCCAAACAGAATACACCATAAATGATATATGTTTTCCAACTAATATTCTTGAAACCAGATGGGGTATACATGGCAATAGCGAAATTCAAAATCCAATTAGCAGAAGTGGAAATGGCATTACCACGTTGAGCAACTCTGTTGTCACCCCAGATTTCAGCACAATAGACCCAGATACCGACCCCCCAAGTAAAGGCAAAGGATGCAACGAACAAGTAGCAACAAGCAATGGCACCTTTGGAGGCAGATTTGTTGTCAAGTGGAATTCTAATGTTGACTGAGTCGTTACCACTATCTGGCCAAGGAACAGAATAATTACCTAAGATACCAGCAAGACCGAATTGGAAAGCCATCATCATAGTAGCACCACCAATCAATAATGGTCTTCTACCAATCTTATCAATAAAGTATAAAGCTGGGGCAGTAACACAAGTATTAATAACATATTGAATGGATGAAGCAACCAAGTTACTGTTACCAGAATAACCAGCCATTTGGAAAATATAAACAATATAATACATCATAACGTTCATACCAGTCAATTGTTGCCAAATTTGGGCGAAAATAGCAGTGAAAGTTCTGTAAATATATTTCTTGGTGAATAAAGTAGCGTATCCAATATGCTTGCTTGATTGTTCTAACAATAATTGATCTTTGATTTCAGAGATTTCAATCAAAACATCTGGGTTTTCACGATCACCATGAGCTTGAACCTTGGCGACAATTTCTTCAGCAGCTTCCCATTGACCTTGTTTAGCCAACCAACGAGGAGATTCTGGAATAAAGAAACAACCCAAGAACAAACAAAGACCAGGGACAATTTGAAGTCCCCATGCAATTCTAAATGAAGCAACACCATTAATGTGACCTAAACCAAATGAGATATAAAACATAATCAATATACCTAAAGTGACAAAGAATTGGAACATACCACCAATGAAACCTCTAATTTTTCTTGGGGCCAATTCAGCACCGTAAATTGGGGCAACAGCAGAACCGAAACCAACACCAACACCAGAAATGATTCTACCAATAATTAATTGAGCACGATTTTGAGATGAGGATTGAATAGCAGCACCAACCATCCAGAAGAAAGCACAAATTAACAATGATAATCTTCTACCGAAAGGTTCAGAAACAAAAGAAGAAGCAATGGAACCAAAGAATGAACCTAATGCCATAGATGCGGTAATAAACCCTTGAATGTCTGATCCTGGAGAATGAAAGAATTTCATATATGGACCAGAACCAATGAAGGCAGACATGGAGGAAATATCAAAACCAAACATCATACCAGCAATGGTGGATATACTAGCAATGAAGAAAACATTGTAAATTTTTGGAAGCTTATCCAAATAAGCATTAATTTTTAAAGCAGGTCCAGAAAAGATTCTTTCGATCTTGGACGACATGTTTGAGAGTATGAGTGGATAGAGAAGCAAGAAAAGAAAATTTAATAAACAAACGGGAACAAATGAAGGGGGATTTACATAGGTTTATATAGTTTTAGTTTTAGTTTTGTTCTTATAGTAAAAAAAAACAAAAAAAAATAGAGCACAGCGTAAACACGAAACATAGCAGAATGGCTTTTTCCTCTCCACCTCCCCGGATTTTCTTCTACTGAAGAAAAAAAATTTTCTCTTTTAGTAATATGAAGAACAATAGAATGAAGTGGTTTTTAGTTCGTGTCTGCGTTATATGTATATCATCATAATATGTTATTCTTGTTGGTGTTACAATAGATTTGAAATTTTTCCCCAAATAACCCCAAAAAATTGTTTTTAGATTTTGTGCGTATTTTTTTGGCTTTTCGATTGTTACGGATAATTAGAAAGTTTGCAGTTAAACAAACAAAAAAAAGACCGACAGGTAAAAGAATGACCTGGAACCAGCCAGCAATGCAACACTGGTAAGATACATAAATAAAGGCAGGCATAGTTCTAAATTCAATTTTTTAAAGTTCTTAATACACTGTTCAAGAATTGATTAGTTTGATAGTTTTTATTAGCTATATCAGCTCAAGTATCCAGCCATTAGATTGTTGACTCTGCAAACAAATAGTAGAGAACTAAAAAAAAACTGCCTCATTTGAAATTTTGAGGAGTAAACGGAAAAATTATTTTTTTCTCATACAGACACCAGATAGTAAAAATGGCCTGGACACACACATGGCAAACTATAAAGAGTTTCTCCATTTTGGTGTTTGTGTCAGACAGGAAAAAATTTTCTTTCCGCAGATCTCCAGATTTAATATTTCCTGTGGGGACAAGGAACAAGAGACGGATGTACACAAATTAACGAGTAGAGTATAGATTTAACGAAAGATGAAGTAACGTAACATCGGCAGATTTATTATTCTTAGTGTGTAAGGATAGAAAAATCGTATGTTTAGAGTAATGAAAACTAAGTCTACTTTAGATTTAGGTGAACTCTAAATTCCATAAGTTGTTTTCATTACTTTGCTAATATGAGGTGTTGCCTTTTATCTGTTCCAATCAAGTGTTAGATGTCCTCTGTTGTTCTGAGTTCATTTAACACTTGAATATGTATCTGTATATAATGTCTTGAAAACGAAGCAGTTTTGTTGTGTGGAGTTTTCTCCCAGTATCCGTATACGGATAATCTCTTCAGAGATTATAACCCCGATGGATTTAAGAATACTATCGGCATTATAATCGACTCCAGATACAGTAAAAGGTACATCGGAAGTACGGTAATTAAAAGTGGGGTCGATCGAATTAGTTTTTAGATTCTTTTAAAATTGGCTACTAAAATGAAGAGTTAGAATGTTCTCAGTAACTTATCTTAACTTCGGAACTCAGATCAATAGCCATTAATACTATTAGTCAAATGTGTATAGTTCATATTGCCAATTTAAAAAAAGGTAAATTGAATGCTTCAGATTTAACCTAAACGAGTTGAAACTAAATCATTCAATAACATATAGAGCATACGAGAATTAAAACATGAATACAGACAAGGATATTTCCGTTGAGAATTTGATCTTTACCCACCTCTCAACCTCCGCTTGGCTTTTCATATCTTCAGTAATTAAACAGCGACATCTCAGTATTCGTATACGAATATCATTAGTTAACTTGTTTTATGAAACGCACCACTTTCAATATTCGGATAATAAATAATAAACAGTGTAAAATTTACTTTGCCTCTCGAATTATTCAAACCACAAAGAATAATTTTTCCTGACCCAAGAGAAACGCCGAAATCTCCATTTCGTAATAATAATAATATTCTTTTTGTCTATTGTTATCTTGCGGAAAATAATAAAAAAAATGGGGGATTTCAATCACTCACAAACTAAAATTTTAATTATTGTAAAAGACAAAAACTAAGTACAATAATTTAATATTAGAGATTAAATGACGATGCTAAATCAGAACTAAAACAACAATTTGTCTGGACTTCAAATCAACTAGTATACAATATAAATAAGTTGTATTTTGTTTGGTTGCTGTCCCACATATACACACATTCATTCACTCACAGATGCAAATAAAACAATAAATCAAAAAAAAATAGCAAATCTACACACAAGCAATGCATGCATTCTGTAATGTTTAGTGATGAAATGGTGGAGAAATTACTGTATAGAGAAAGAAGGAATAAAAAAATGTCTGATACAGATTTATGTGGGATGATCATATACGTGTATTGTTCCCAAAAACACTTTGTTTTGAGTTTTATAATCAATTTGGAAATCATACCACAATGTGGATTATCACAAGTAAACACGGCAATAAAAGTAAACGTTTTCATGAACACAATTGAATTCTCTTTTGTGGGTGTTCTGTTCATCGTCTGTTTTTTTCTTTAATGCATGACAGTAAGGCGGGGGAGAGTAAAAACTATGCGATGAGTAATTGGAAGGGAGAATCCAACAATTTTATGGGTCGATTAAAGTTTTTACTTCCCTGATGCTTCATTGTAATTATTACAAACATTACTAAACTATTACTGATACTCTCTTGGCGATGGTCTCAAAAAAAAACCGTTACCTTGGCATGCAGTGTGGACAATTAATTAGGTGCTAAAAGTTTTTTTCGGGGATGACCTTTTGTATGGTTATGATCATTTTCGAAGTTTAAATTTTTTTGTTTAATCTTTCAGATAAATGGTGCACTAGGTAAAACCTCTGGTTCAATGACTTGCAAACCTCGAGGTGACAACAAATTGAGAGCGTACTATCAATTCATGAGATTACACACTACATATTCGCCTTGTGCGTGTTTGCCTCGTACTAGATTTCCAAGTTTCTGTCCCTTAGCGCGGCTATGATGCAGTAATTTTTCCCTTGCTGGTTTGGTCTAGCTGGGGGGTAAAGTTACCGAACACTCCAGAAAATAGCAACTTCTAGAGATCAAACCTACTACAAATATCAAGAGGGGAAGGAAAAGATTGAAACGTTTCTAAGCTGGATATTAATGTGTGCTTTGTAATTATTATTTTCGTTTGCACATATACACATTCGTCACTGATGTAAAATGCACAAATGAGTGTAGGAAAAATGACTGTTCAAATCTCCAAACTTTTATATTTTTTGCAAATTTTGAGAGATCCTTCTTCCAAAAAGTTTAAATTAAGTTTCGAGGATACTCGATATGAAATTATTGGCATCTATTCAGATAACCGGAAAATAGAATATCATTCTACTATTGACAGGAGTTGAACAACTAAATTCGTAAAATTCGAGATTTATATTGTAGTTGGTTGTAGTCAAGATCCATAGTACATCTTGCAGTCTAGTGTGATTCTGCAAGCTCGAATAGTCATCCATAAACATACATTTCCAATAATTTCTCCATATTATTATTTTTCCGGCATATTCGATTTTTTGCAACTATTCGCGATGTACAACAAAACACAAACGGAGGGGAGCAAATCTGCAAGCAACAATACACGGGCATTAAAAATAGTCATCAAGAAAGTTCAAATTGTCAGTTGCTACTTATCCAAAACACAAACCCATATGAGGAGGGGAAAGTAGGGATTATTGAATATCCCACACTGGGGTTACTTCTTTTCAATATTTTTGATTTACCCTTGGAACACACTATCGTTTTGCTTTAACCTCTAGGCTCACATAATAGAATTGAATGAAACAATAAATTCTGCTTAGTGGACGATAGATTTTTTTTTGTAATTGAGTAGAACCGCTTTTCCAGCAATACAGCTAACACAAGAAAATGTATGGAGGTGGTAAAGTACAATACTTCAACATATTAGAGTTGAAGGCAGAACACATAATATATACCATACAAACAATGCTAAATTCTAATCAACCTAATATTGAACTGCTAAGTTATTAGCTAACTTTCCTACAGGTTAATGCCATTCATTTTCAACGCTCAATTGCTAGATTAACTATTTTGCGAATCTCGGTGCCGAATACCACTATCAAATGCGATGAGACTCTAATGTCAAAAAAATTTTTTTTGCTGAGTCATTAAATCCGAAACTCTATTTACAAACAACATCAAACGCCTGTTATTTCTTTAAGGTTAGTTGAGCTTAATCATCGCACAACTTTTTCAACAATGGTTTCGGATTAAGTAAGTTATCAACCGAGGAATAGCAACCGCAATGCTAGCTTCAAATAGTAGTAACATTTCTTTTTTTTTCTTATCTAGTGTTTTGTGTTTATGTTTGACTTTAGAATTGTAGTGCAATTTATCAATTAATTTCCCTATTTGGATTAATCCGTATCTGCACAACAATAAAGTCACAATACATCGGAACTGAAACTGAAAAAGTTTGGAATGAATTAAGATAATCCGAGGTTGACAAGTAACGACTAGAACAACCGTTACCATAACTATAATTATTACTCACTGTGGCGCATACCCATAATAGCAGTTGTTGCTGCTACGATGGAGTTGTGAGTCTAGAAACAGGAAGATTTCGGATGTTGTAAGGTCAAAAATTATAGTAAGTGAAAAAACTTTTAAAAGCAGACTTGTTGATATGTTACTATTATCACACACCGAGGACCATCAGATGAACTTTACAGGTTTGACTCACAAAATTTTCACTATTTCATTGAGCGATGGTGGTGTTTTGTGTTGAGAATAGCTGTTCTCTTTTGAAATAACCTGGATGGATTGATGGCAAATAGTGCAATGAGTTCCACAAACCAGTCCAACCAATTCAATGTGATGATGGTTTATGTAGTTTTAAAAATGCTTTTAGAACATTAGGCACAAAAAAAATATAGAGAAGGGTTTATTTTGAAGTATTTGGACCTCGGGAGAATTTTTTCAATTTTTTGTTGTATCGCATTTGTTGAAAAAAAACTTTCTCTCCGTTTTGCAATCATTACGAACTGGAATACGCTTATGTTATACAAAACAAGGTAAGTAACAAAGCATCGTCCTTCAAAAGAATTCCATTTTTACCATTGCTATAAGCTTTAACATACTAATGAAACGAAATATTGAAACTCCGTTCAACCAAGAGTTTATTCTTCTGTTTATTGTTTTTTTACAAGTCATGTCGTGTCCACCTGTGCAAATCTCGGGACCGAAAAAAATTGCAGCAAATGCTTAACAATTGGGTTTAGTAAATGGTGTTCATAACTTAAATTTAGAGGCCCTAGTAAAAATACATTTCTTTATGGAGTAGTAGCAAGTTCACATGATCCGCTTTCCTATTGAAATTGTGTATAGCTTAATTTGAAAAAACTGATAAATAGAGAGAGTGGAGATGATGGTTGGCGGATAAGAACCACCTTAATACCGTCCAGCCATTATCCTATATTTGGCTTTCTTTTTTTTTTTTGGCTGTGTTTTATGCACTTACACTTTAAAAGTTAGTTTTAATCAATCTTTACGGAAAACCAAAAATACCTGTACAGTTTTTTTTTTTAAATGATCTAAATGTGGGTACCTCCCTATTTTCTTTCTTTCTTTCCCGTCCCGCCTTAGCTCTCTCCTCGATTGGTTATTGGCTTGGAAAGGAGGAAAAGCAGTTGGTTTTGATAATTGGGTCATCCCAGTTTGCTTTGCTTAAACTGCCAAACTTATAATTTTTCTTTGCCTTCTTCAAAAAATGCTTAGACTGTAGTAAGTAAAATAAAGACCGTCCCGTAATCAACCGTAGGGACCAAGAATATTATTTTCTGCCTCCATCATCGTCACTGCCATTTGGACCTTTTGAGAGGAATAAAAACGTTTTTACTAAGTTGATTTGAGAATTTATCTTGGCGAGAATGAGACTCATACTCAAGAGTTTTCATTCAGTCTACAATAGTAAACCCTAAGCGAGAATTATAATTTCATTATTCACCAACAAACAACCCAACAGCAACAACCACGTATGAGCAGTAACAAGACGAACAACAACAACAACAACAATGATAATAACTCATTCTTGAAATTATTATTAGCAATCTAGTAATCAAGAAAAAAAAAACCAAAAAAAAATAAAATCGTCTTGTGATATTTTTTTTTCTGTTTGGGTTGCTTTTCGTCACGAATCTTAATTTCAAAGTCCCTCTTCCATTATCATTTAGGGAACGACCATTACATTGTTACTGGAATACTCTATTTTTTGCAACTTTACTCTTAACCACCGAGTACTCTAACACACTCTTACCAAGATCGATTACAAACTACAAATAAATTTTCATGTTATTATAGATACAAATTAGTTAATATATTAATTATTAAGTATTATCTCTATAAAGAAAAGAAAAAAAGAAAAATTACCGATTCAAACCCCATTATATTTTTTTACAGTTTTCTATATTATTAATCGTTATTATTAATTGTCATTAATTATTTATGTGTACAACTTAACAGTATTCAACACTTTGACTAGGCGTCTCTAAAGTATATGCAGCTGGTGGTTTTATATATGTAGTTGTTTTGGTTTTGGTATCGTAATAACAGGTACCTTTAACTTGACCAAAATTACCATTCACTGTTGTGACTTGCTGTTGTTGTTGTTGCTCATTACCAAAATACTCTTCCTCTTCCTCTTCATATTCTTCAATATCTTCATCTTCTTCATCAGAATAAAACTCATCATCACTAATTTCATCTTCTTCCATATCACTAGCGTATGAATTATAAGTGGTGGTTTCTGGTGGTGTATATAATTGTTGGTTTGCAGTAGGTCTTGCTTGATTAGGTTGTTTCTGATAGTGATTGTAAGCATTATTGATTTGATTGTGATTGTGATGATGTTGATGTTGAGCATAGTAGTAATGATCATCTTTGAAGAAATCACAACGAATAACTTCTTTGTATAAAGTTGGTAAATCTATTCTATCATTAGGATTCAATTTAAAAATTCTATCTAATAAGCGATTAAATTGTGAGGAAATGGGTAAGATTTTGCTCAAAACAGCCTTGTTATTATTCAACATATAATTCTTAAACACTTCATTATTTTGATTATTATCAAATGATGCAATGGGCCATGGGTTTCTTGAACAAGTGATATTAATGAACAATACTCCCAATGACCAAATATCCCCAGCTAATGTAGGTAAATATTTACAGTTTGATTTTGTCACTGTTGTCCCATTGATTTCAATTGACTCATATTGATTCATATCAATTAATTGGTTGATTAAACGATGGGTGTTGTAATTGGTGGTTCTTTCTGGTGCCATGTAAAATGACGATCCACGACATGAATTACAACAAATGGTAGCAGAGTCCATAGCTAAACCAAAATCAATCAACACGAGGTGTAATTCATTATAGTCAATAATACTGTTGGCATAGCATAAATCATCTTCTCCATTGTTATTATTGTTATTGATAGTTGGACGAACATAGTATGGATTATATCTAACCATAATGTTTTCTGGTTTTAAATCACAATGGTAAATATTATTTTCGTGACAATATTCAATGGCTTCTATCAATTGTAACATGGCATTCTTCATTAATAATTGGGTTTCAAAATCTGTTCTTGGAACTTTTCTATGACTATTATTGGTGAATATTTGTCTATCAATGATATTAGTGAACAAATCTCCTTGCTCAAAATGATCCATCAATATTATTATGGCAAAATCTTCAATGTTTAATACTTGATGAATAGTCGCTATGTTTGGGTGTTGATGTACTTTTAAATGTAATGAGATTTCAGTCAAAAAGGGGCAATCATGTCCGTTGTCTCGAAGGTAATTCAAGTCCAAATTTCGTGGTTGTGGCATACTATTGTTTAAAAAATATTGATAAAATTCTTGCAGTATTATTTGTTTGTTCATACTAGATTCTCCTTTATGTCCATGATGACTTTGTTGTTGTTGTTGCTTTTGTTTGAGTAATGGCTGTTCAAGAACCATTTTAGCAGCAAATTGTTGTTTAGTGTAGATATTTTCCACAAGGTAAATCAAACCATAGGTACCAGCACCAATTTTTCTGATAAACCGAAGTTCATGGTTTAACATATATCCATTTAATAAACAGTTTACATTTGGTTTATTACTGCTTGTGGTAGTTTGTGGTTGGTAAATAGTGGCTGAAGTAAATGTAGTGGTATTATCTGTAGTACTGGTAGCTCCACTACTTACATAGTGATGTTTAGTGTGCGTATCAAATATTGGTAATATATCGAGTGTCATTGTAGGTAATTGTTATAGGTAAGTTAATAAAATATGATTATAAAACAAAAGGGAAGGGGGTAAATTAAATTAAATAAAAAAAACGATAAACGATAAATAAAAAAAATTCAAGAGAAATTTGTTGATAGTTATATACTTGTTAATTAAGAAACTATTTATAAATCATTTCTTTAGTGTAGTGTAGTGTATATACACGCTGTGTTGTGGATGTGTAGTAGTAGTAGTAGGAGTTAACAATCGGGCTGTATCAAAAACTTAGAAAATAAAAAAATTATGGTGTGAGCAATATTCGGAAATCTTAGGGAAGCAGAGGAGGACTTAAGAAACCGAAGAAATTTTCTCATTCTCATTTTCATTCCTAATGAGTTTTGTGTAATTATCTAATTTCGGATGTTTTAATTTCACTTTTGTGTGACGTTATTGTTTTGGAATTTCTTTTCTTTCTCTTTTCTTTGCCTCATCATTCTATTCCATTCATTTTTTCCATTTTAAACATCTGATACTATCATTCAATTACTACCACCCACTATAAACTATTGACAGCAATATAATAAAGTAACAGAAAACTACTTCTATCCCTGCCATTTGATCCCTCTTCATGTGCAAGATAGAATATAATAATAAAAAAAGGAAAGTAGTAAATAGAGATTGTGAGCGCTACACGATAGGGCGGAGAGGGGCATAACTCTTGGGAGGAGTAGGAAGGAGTTGTTGTGATAGTTCGGTGGTGGGAAAAAACAGCGGGGCAGCATCTCGGATCCTAGGCCAAGAGAGTGGAAGTGGAGTTGATCAGGCGAGACAGAAGGAAAGTCCAACGAAAAAAAGATTAAGCGGTAGTAGAATCCACCATACACTTCTATTTCGCCAGGCGATACGATAGAGTTCAATTTATCACATGAAAACTATCAAAAAATACGCTATCAAGCGAGAAAACATACTGTTATCATACCATTAAAACTAAATCTAAACACAATAGAACATATTTTAATCTGTTCATGATTCTATTGTCCCTCGAGGAGAGAGGGGGGGGGACGAGAAGAAAGCAAGATATGATATGATAACTAGTTTTAGTCAGAAACTACAAAGAACCACATAAATCGTATCGGAGATAACCCAACAGGAACTACCAATTGAAAGCAATCTACACTATTTTCGCTAAAAAGAACAACGGATAATGAAAACTGGACTAATTTCTATAAGTTTTAGATTATCCACCGCAACGATGATAAATTACTACAAAGAGGGTAATAAAAGCACATATTTTAGTATCCGTTATGTATAGTAGTTTATGCAAATTGTGCTAAAAGAAAAGAAGTTCAGTCAGATGATGTTTGGTTTTGGTGGTGTGCGAGTCAGTGGCGGTGTGTGCTTTTCCTTTTTTTTTTCTTTCTTTCTTTGCATTTTGTAACCTATGCGGCGTGAAGTGCATCCGTGTGGTCCCGGTGGTTGTTCCAGAGGACATAGACTTCCGGCCCCACTAGCACCAGAAAAACTCCACCTCCATACGACTTGCTTGGCGCGACAAAAAAGAACGAGCAAAACTCGGAAAGGATGTACGCGAGTGTGGTGTGATATTTTTTACATCAGCTCATTTTTTTTTGTTTCATTGAATTTATGTTTTCGAGGAACGACGACATATAGCATTATCAACAACAACGGCCATAACCCCCCAACACAATAACAATTACAATAGCAAAGTTATTGAATGACCTTCTAAAATGTAAGTTTCATATTCATGTTTTAATCAAGGATTGTTGATTAGTTCCGTGAAAATAAAACAATTTTAGCCTCTTGACAATCCATAAACTGTCGATTTTTGCCATCGCAAACGAAGTCCTGAAAAATTCAATATTTGCAGCTACAACGTATTAACAACTGCTACTAATAAGACACGTCACGTCTTGCAACATTTTTCCGTCTCTTTTTTGTTTGATATTTGCATGTGATTGTAGTTTTCAGGTCATCGAGATTTGATTCTAAAGATTTGAAAACTTTTATCACATGCAAATTGTTTGTATTTGTACGTGTGTGCCAATCTTTGACGTGTAACTGAAACTGATCTAAAACTTCCTGTTTTGATGCAAAAGCCGCACTTTTAAGCAATTTAGTTTTCCATTTAGTTAAGTCTGCCTACAGTTACTTGAGATAGAGATATGTTTCGTAGGAAAGTAGTAGTCACGGTGACATGGCAATATCGACGATAGAGTATTATTGTGAGAAATGGACCACCACAGTAATCCTGATTTCTCCGAGGAGCGTACTTTCAACAGTTGAGTCACACACTCACCAAGAGTTTGTACAATCGAATGATGATTGTGTTGTCAAGTTGCAACAAATTTCGTAGTTATTGTCGATGCTAGTCTACAGTTCAATGTTACATGATTGCAGATTTGATTTAGGCACATTCCTTTCCTCGTATGAAATATAAAAATCAAACCATGAAACTAAGAATTCCTATTGTTCCGATTTTAGAATTTCTACGTTTTGAGTTTGGTGGATTGTTACAGCAAAAAAAAATTCTTGACTCTAATTTAGATCTTCTTCTTAATTGTTTTGCCTGGTTCATGGAGGGATCTATTGTTTATCTCTGCGATGTATCTATAGAAATACTACTTCAAATCCATACATATGTGAATAGTAAGTGATATACTGCCAAAAAAAACTGCTAGCAGTTGCAGCAGACATGCTACTGTTTGTTATCTTTGCAAAGCCAGGTCCAAAGCCTATACGGATTTTTACGGAATGAAAAGAAAAATTTTTTTATCTGCACCGGTTATGTGATGGGTTGGCGGTACCAGTGGAAATTTTATCATCATCGCAACTTTTACCGCCATTGATGGAAATTTTTTTTTCTCTTTCAAATCGGACTTCCTGGGCGAGTAACCAACCAACTGAAATCTAGAAGCAGAGCCTATTTCACTTTCAGAGCTTGCTACATCGCTGGTGTTTCTTTTATGTATCTTACATATACGACTGAAAATACTCCGGTTAAAAGGAAAAACTACATCCTGTAAAGTACCACGTAGAATGTGCAAGTGTCAAAAGAGACAAGCACTAGCTAGAAAGATGTGTCTACTGGTGCCACTCTTACACATTGGACGATTCAAAGAGAAGCTATCTAGGTAGATGTCAATTTGAAATCAAACCATTATTGCATCTCCGGTTCCTACAGCTTCCCCTAGTAATAAACAATAGCTGCAAATGAGTACAATGGACATGATAGTAAAAGTAAACAGCTTCATGCGTTGAATATTTAACACGAGTGGATATAAATTCATTAATCCCTCACCATCAAATGAAACCACAATTGTGCTTATGCTTAGCATATGATTGGAGTTCTAGATATTGCTGGCTCCGCTCCCCTCCTTTCCGCGGTCCCTTAAAAAAAGAAGAGACGAACTGAGTTTCAACTAAAATTGTTGATGTTGTATTACTTAAAACGGACTGCAGTGATTGATTAGTAGATTTACTTAAAAGAGGCAATAATATCAACACCTCGATCGTCGGTTAAGTGGTTATGAACCTAGTTTCTATTCTTACTATGATTTTGTATAATCTAAGTTTATCTATATAGCATTATCATATGCAGCAAACAAATCGTGTTTTCAGTAATCACAAGAATTGATATATAACAAGATTGCTTTTATGCCAGATTTGGAATTTTGGTATTAGTACTGTGATTGTGGGTCCAAGTCTTACTTTCACCGGGTTTGTACCAACATGTTGAACAAAAAAAATTATCCGAAGAAGGTATTTACTAATAATTGTTTATTTCGATTCTCTATTATAAATCGTGCATGTTAAATCCGCCATTGGAACCTTATCATGATCAACTAACCTTCTTCAACAATAGACCAGAAACAAGGAACTTAGAGTTAGCATTGTCATCTTTTAGGTATTCGCGTCTTTCGTATCATTTGACTTTAACCTTTTGGTACCAAAAGTTAAGTAAAGTTTTCATTTAGTGAGTTTAAAATCATCTTTATTATCACAATTGATGTGGCAACAATGAAAATCAGAATTCTCTACAATGTGGATTTGGGTTAAGTAGGCTATTCTTTTTTTTTTGATTTTGTCTCGAGTAAACCATTCATTGTTCAATTCTCCCCTCTTCGTTGTCTTTCTCGACAATATTTTGATCCTATTATTAATGGGGTGGTTAGTTTATCTGTGACATTTACACTCCGAAACTTGCTTGTGCAATAGTTTATTCTTTTCTCTCGTCTCATTAAGTTTATCTCCGGTGTGTTTACATATTGACAAGAAACAGTGACGACCTCATCCATCGATCAACTAACTAGCCCAAGAGTTATTTATCACGACTGCATTTACTGTAGTGGTTTCTATAAATAAATGATTATCACTAAGATGCGCCTGTGATTTATTTTGATCTTTAAAGACACATTAATATTATTATTGCTTAAAACCTTTACTTGTCTCACTTCTAATGGCTGGAAAAATTCTATAGGTCATTCTTTATATGTATCATTTAAAAGTTTCTTCTATATTTGCTTGGGTCCGGAATAGTATGGCTTTCCTTTTTTCAAATTTTTCACAAGCATAAATGTGTAATATCATTCAATGTTCCTTAGAAGATTGCTTTTTCACTAAACACTGTACGAAAGGTAATGTATGACTTGTATAAGCCTACTTTGCTTTACAATCTATTGTAATAGAAGTTTATCACCATTACTATAATGATACTCGTAGCCATAATGGTGATATTAGGTAGTGCTGTTTCACGCATGTGATAAATTCATAGCTCATACTATCTAACTAAAATTTATTATTATATACACAATTGTCGTAGTATTGGATAACGCGACAAGCAAAACTAAATGTGTTCATTAATGATTCTAGACCATTCTTGCCATCGTAGTGTTATTTTTGTTTTCGTTATTACTTTTGAAAAATAAAATGTTTGCATGTGATTTGTTTTGACCATATGGTAGTTGCGATATTCGTCGCCCTATCTATTTTTGCAACAGACTAATACCCAACTCACTCACTGTTATCTTTATTGTAAGAATTTCGTCGTTACAATACAACTACCCATAGATGGTTTACTATCAATAATAGCATCATTCAACAATTCATCCAATTTAATATTAGGAAATTCCAATTGATAATAGTTTTTAATCAATCCTTGGATCAATTGTTTCGATTTATCTAATGTTGTCAAATGAACAATTGAACCACCCCAACCAGCACCGGTGATTCTTGATCCATAAGAACCATTTTGTAATGCAATTGAACAAATCTCATTCAATTTGTCATTTGATGATTCATTCAATTTATCAAGATCTGATTGCGATTGGTTCATCAATTCCCCAAACTTGACCAAAAATGATTCGTCATCGTCTTTGCTGTTGCTGCTGGTCTGTGTCGTTGATAACAATTTCAAAGTCTCTAATACTCGCAAACTCTCTTGATATACGTGTTTGGCACGTTGGTAAAGTTTCAAAACATCAAATTTGACTGGGTAAGCTTGCAAATATTTACTTTTAAATTCATCCAAAGATAAATCCAACACAGTTAAACATTGATCAACAGTATACCCTTCTTGATTGTTGTTCAATTCAGTTTCAACAATAGCAATCATTTTCTTCAATTGGTCAATACCAACATCAATGTCGTTTCCATCCCATTTACAAGTATTGAATACTGCATCCATTACCCCTCTTAAACTGCTAGTGCCGATATTTGAATCTTGAGGTACTAAAGTTCCTAAATTCAATTTTTTGACCAACACATCAGCTGCAATTGCCATCTCTACCACTCGCAAATTATAATGGATAGGAGCTGTTTCATGTTTATTTGACACTTGCAAACTATTAGTAATAACAAATGTTAAGTTTTCCACAGGAAATTTGAATGGTTTCCCAATTAATTTTGGTTTAAATTGAATCAATAATGCTTTATCTGGTTCCCCATACACACTAGCACATTGATCCATTCCACCAGTATTAACACCAACATAATGTTCACAAACAACTGTGATTCTTGTCAAATCAGCTTTGCTTATATCTTTAACTCCATTGGCATGAAGTATAGCTAATGTAGAAGCAACACAAAATGCAGCTGATGAAGATAACCCTCCTCCTGTAGGTACATTACCATCAAAAGTCAATTTCATACCTTTCAATTGGCCTTTTAAGTTTTGTTCAGTTAAATAGTTGTTGGCGACAATTAATGCACATTTGAAATAATTTGCCCAACTATGATGCTGTGAATCAATCTCAAAACCATCGTTGTTGTTGGTCAATGGTATAGTTTCCTTGGCAAAATTCTTGGAATCAGTGTTTGTAATCACTATTTCTGGTTCATCATTGACATTCACTGCAACTATAACATCGTTGCTTATAGCCATGGGTAAAACAGGGAAGAAATTGTAATCAATATGATCACCAATTAAGTTAACACGTCCAGGAGATCTAGCAAAGAAATCAATTGATGCATTAGGGAAATTGGATTGGAAAATCTCAACTAATTTCAAGTATCTGGATTTAGTTAATTCTTGATCATTGGAATAAAATGATAAATCATCAAACGTAGGAACTGACATGGTATAACTCTTTCTTATAAAAATCGGTTTGTATGTGTGTATATGTGGGAGAAAAAAAAAATTACAAAGAAATCAAAAAGGATCTGGGAAACTTTCAAACTCTATTTTATATCAAAGTTTAATTTTATATGATTGTAATAACAAGTGGGCAAATTCTTTCAAAACTATTGAATGAAGAAAGAAAACCAATGAGCTAAAACATTCTTTCCAAAAAAAACGAAAAACGAAAACTAAACACCAACCCCGGAAACCGAACTATCATGAATCGTGTCAGATGTCTAAACATTGTGTGAAGATGAGAGAGGAATGAATTCTCCAGACACAAACAAACACCAAAAATTTTAATAATCCTTGTTCAGTTTTTCTTTGCCCGACAAAAAAAATAAACCTAAAAAAAATTTTCATTTCGGAAAAATCATAAATCGCTTTTCACCTTCAAATAAACATAAATTGTAACGTTACATTTAACTTTCTCATAATTAATTATGATTTTGGTGTCGGGAAAATACAATCATCTTTGTCCATATATTTTTTGGAAGGTTTTGTAAACTGCTTAAAATTTTTTCCCCCCCACTTTCCCCGATGGAATGAAAAAATAAATTAATCCGAAGCTTCCCCAAAATTTCTTTCGGACACTGGCCACAAAACAAGCTTTTTTTCTTGGCAATATTTTTTACACATAGCACAAAACTAGGCTGACAAAAAAACAGAACTAAAACAATGGAGAAAAAAGTGTTCCCACTTGTATTCTGTTCGTGGCAAAGTATTCCTCTATGTTCGCTTCTAATTCCCATAATTACTTTATGTGTTTGTGTGCTGGTCATCCAATTCCAGTTTCATTATTTTCAAAATGAAATGTATCGACCGGTTTGCATTGTTATTTGGTTAGTTGACTAATACCTCACATTACCAATTTTTGAAACTCAATTTCTGTCTGGTTTTTCAAGCATCATTTCTTATATTTAGAGCTAAGCCTAAAAATATCTTCTGATCATCCATCCGAACGTTTTTGTGCATAGTCTGGAGTAAACAAACAATCTAGACATCCAATAAGAATTCCCATTTTCTAAAAAAAATACACGTTTCGTTTGGAATTAAACCAAGGAAAATGATATTCAAAAATTATTTTCAAACTTTTACACCGTTTCTTCCCGTTTATTGTGTGTTTTCTTCAGTGTAACGTTACATTGGTTCCTCTTCGTCAATATCAGATCTTCCCTCACTGTACAGGCTTTTAATTTTTCAATAAATTAGTATAAAACCGGCCCTTGATAAATTCAAGTCCTTCCAAAATTTTAAAAAAAAAGGAAAATAGTTTTACCAATTTTCAACATATACAACTCATAATAATAAAAACTTAAACATGTCAAACGAATATATTCTTGTTACTGGTGGTGCAGGTTACATTGGTTCTCATACAGTTATTGAATTAATCAGTAATGGATATAAAGTAGTCATTGTTGATAATTTAAGTAATTCTTCCTATGATGCAGTTGCTAGAATTGAATTCATTGTCAAACAACATGTTCCATTCTATGATGTTGATATCAGAAATTATGAGCAATTGAATAAAGTTTTCCAAGATTATAAGATCTCTGGAGTCATTCATTTTGCTGCTTTGAAAGCTGTTGGTGAATCAACAAAAATCCCCTTAGCATATTATGATAATAATGTATCAGGTACTGTCAACTTATTGGAAGTATGTAAAGCCAATGATGTGAAGACAATTGTTTTCAGTTCTTCAGCTACTGTCTATGGTGATGTTACTAGATTTGGTGATAATTCAATGATTCCTATCCCTGAACATTGTCCAATGGATCCAACAAATCCATATGGAAGAACAAAATTCATTATTGAGTCGATTTTAAAAGATATTTATAATAGTGATGATGCTTGGAAAGTAGCAATTTTGAGATATTTCAACCCAATTGGTGCTCATCCATCTGGTTTATTAGGTGAAGATCCATTAGGAATCCCAAATAACTTATTACCTTATTTGGCTCAAGTTGCTATAGGTAGACGTGAAAAATTGTCTATTTTCGGAAATGATTATAATAGTCGTGATGGTACCCCTATTAGAGACTATATTCATGTGGTTGATTTGGCAAAGGGTCACATTGCTGCATTGGCATATTTGAAAAACTTGCAATCTAAAGGCTTGTATCGTGAATGGAATTTAGGTACTGGTAAAGGATCCACTGTTTTTGAAGTTTATCATGCCTTTAGTAAAGTTGTTGGTAGAGAATTGCCCCATGAAGTTGTTGGAAGACGTGCTGGGGATGTCTTGGATTTGACTGCTAAGCCAGACAGAGCAAACAAGGAATTGCAATGGAAAACTGAACTTGCCATTGATGATGCTTGTAAAGATTTATGGAAATGGACTACTGAGAACCCTTTTGGATTCAACATTGAGAATTATTCTTGGAAAGAATTTGATGGGTTCAATAACCGTTTGCACAGTTTTGTTGCTGGTGACTTGAAAGTTAACTTAGCGAATCGTGGTGCATTGATCCAAGCTATCACGTTGAAGGATTCCAATATGGTCAAAGCTTATAATAATGCTGAAGATTTCAAATCTGAAACTAACCCATTTTTCGGTACCACTGTTGGTAGATATGCCAATAGAATTTCCAATGGAGAATTTAAATTGAATGGAAAAGTGTACAAATTAACTAAAAATGAAGGAGCAAACAACTTGCATGGTGGTGCAAATGGATTCGATAAACAAGATTTCTTTGGTCCAGTTGTGAAAAGTCGTGATGGTAAGTTTTTCGTTGATTTCTTGTTGGTTGATAAAGATGGTAATGATGGGTTCCCAGGTGAGCTTGAAGCTATCGTACATTACACAATTGATGACTCCTCAGTGGAAATTGAATATGAATGTCAATTATTATCTGGTGAAGCAACAATTGTCAATATGACTAACCATAGTTATTTCAATGTTTCCAACTCAGACACTATTGAAGGAACCGAGGTAAAATTGATTACTGATAAAATGTTAGAAGTGGATTCACAATTATTACCAACTGGTAAATTTATTGAAAATGAAAAAGCTGCTAGCCCAATTGTGTTAAATGAGAATGACGTATTTGACAATTGTTTTATTGTTGATGAAGAATGTGGTATAGATACTCGTGATAAACCTTTGAAACAAGTCTTTGAAGCAACTAGTTTTGTCACAAACAACAAATTGAAGATATCCACCACTGAACCAGCTTTCCAATTTTACACTGGTGACGGTGTTAATACTAAAGGTTTTGGGAAAAGATGTGGTTTCTGCGTGGAACCAAGTAGATTTATTAATGCAATCAATCACAAAGAATGGTCTAATCAAGTCATCTTGAAAAAAGGTGATGTTTATGGAAGTAAAATTAAATATGAATTTCAATAGTCAACAAAAGTAAAACCTAATTAATATATGAAAGTGAAATGTAACATATGAACAGCCATTGATAGCTTGTTGTTGTAGTAAGTATAGATCACAAACTAACTAACGATCAAAAGTGCACCTTAATAAACGGGACAGAAAAAAAAGGCCACCAAAAAAAAAAAAATCAAAAATCCTACCCAAACCAAACAACAACAACAACATACAATGAAAGTTTACTCTATATTAATTCTAAATAAAGCAGGTGGTCTTATTTATCAAAATGAACTTGTACCAGGTCTAAGTAAATTGTCAGCTAACGATTACTTGGTGCTAGCAGGTACACTACACGGTGTTCATGCCATTGGTTCTAAATTGTCTTCAACGATTAACAACAATAACAATCCAAACGGAGAAGAACTTAATGCTGCCCATAATGCCATCATATTATCTTCTGGTAAAGCCGGGAGTGCAAATAGTAACAGAACTGGCTTACAAAAAATCGAAACTGATATGTTTAATTTATATATATTTCAAACTGTTAGTGGGTTAAAATTCATTATGATCACAGCACCAAATGTGGCCAATTCAGAGACAGTCACCGATGAGTTATTCCGTCATTTATACATACTTTATTCTGATTACGTTATGAAGGATCCATTTTATTCATTAGATATGCCTATAAAAAGTAGTTTATTCGATGGGAGAGTCAAGCAGTTGTTTGCACAACTGTAAACCTTGAACAAGAGATATTTTCGGAGACCATCCCAAATTATGGATCTTTGTTGTGTCTATGGAATAATTAGTATCGTTGTAATTTCGATCTTTGATAAATTGGATTTCACCACGGCCAAATATTTCCATTATAAGTTTGATTAAACTTAGGTTATCCAATTCATCTGTACCTCCTATATTATAGATTTGATTAACTGTTGTCATGGGGTTTTTGATCCACACAGTTTCAATAGCCAACACAATATCAAGAACGTACAAGTATTTTCTTTTATTGGTTCCCTTGCCATGAACTGGAATTGGTTTCTTTTCGTTTATACATTGTATAGTCAATGGGATGATTTTTTCAGGATATTGTAATGGTCCATAAACATTATTAGGCCGAAGTATTGTTATTGGCAATTTATATGAATATTGATATGATTTGATTATTAAATCAATAGCTGCTTTACTTGCAGAATATGGATTAGTTGGGTTCATGACCGCATTCTCTTTATTGTCACCTTCATAAACATCTCCATAAACTTCATCAGTAGAAATATGCAAAAAATACCCAATGCTTGGATTTAGTCGATGACATTCCAATAGGTTTTGAGTAGCTAGTATATTATTTTTGGTAAAATATACCGGATCTTTAAATGATCGATCAACTGATGATTCTGCTGCAAAGTTTATAATGTCGGTAGTGTTTTTAGTGATTTTGAGAAGGTATTCTAGATTATCTGATAAATCCAAGTGAACAAATTCAAAGTTTGAGAAACTCTTAAGATTTTCGATTTCAGTAGCATTACTAGCATAGTTTAGCTTATCAATACAAGTGAAATGAAAGTTGGGATATTTCTTTACCATATAGCATAAGAAATGTATACCAATGAACCCAGCTCCGCCGCTAACAACTATTCTTTTATCAAATGATACTGTCATTCCTTTAAGGTCAAGTTGGGATGTGGTTTGGGTGTAGTAAAGTTTATGTTTATGTTTTTTTTTTTTTTCACCCCAAAGAATATTTCTATCCGTGATGTCCACATAAGATAAAGAAAAAACGCATCGAAAGAAGTTTAATTGCTCTTTACACACCTTAACTTAAAATTGCAACGTTACATTAAGATTTGTTAGGAATTACTTGCCATTGGAGTTTAATCACCAATTTTCAACACTTCACATACATTAACCCGATTAGCCGTTTTTATTTTTTTTTTAAAAAAAAAACATTCCTGTCTGAGAAAATAGTCTACAATCGCCTTGTGTCACCTCCTCCCCCCACGTTGTGAAAATAGTCTTGGTGTTCTTGTCTAATTCATGTTTGTGTTCTGATGATTTAGTTTTTAGTTTTTTTAAATCATGAGATTTAGTGCCCGGTTTTATTCTCCACACAAAACTTGACAAAAATGTAACGTTACATTGTAATTTGCCATACATTAAATCATGGAGAGAGAGAGAAGATAAAAAAATGTCTGCATAATAAAAGTTTATTCTATTTCCAAGACAGTAAGAAAGAAAAAAAGAAAAAAAAAAAAGACGAACCAACAGAGAGAGAGAAAAACAAAGTAAAGTGTTGTTGCTCTACCAAATAGGGAAAAGCAGGAAGAAGAGGAAGTGGAAAAAAAAATTGTTGACAATCACCAACAACAACAACTAACAAAATCATCTATAATTTCTTTGAATAATCCGAAGAAGTCCATTCCTCGTGGTTAATTAGTTTGTGCCAGTTTCAAAAACAATTCTATTGAATTCTTGCCTTGTTATTTGTTTGCCTTGCATTTCATTTCATTTATTTTTTGCATTTCATCATAAATATTTCAGCATTATAAATAAGACCAAGTATCCCCACCTACTAACGTCATCATCATCATGTCTCTTGATCATCTTCTAAATCCACTAACATCAACACCAACATATATAAAAATGACTCAAGAATTTGATTTCACTAACCATTCTCATCGTCGCTTGAATTTGTTAACTAATAAGTTTGTCTTGTGTTCTCCACATAGAGCTAAAAGACCATGGCAAGGTGCTAAAGAAGAAATCAAAAAATCTGCATTACCAGAATATGATCCTAAATGTTATTTATGTCCTGGTAACATACGTGCTACTGGTGATATGAATCCTAAATATGACGCTACATATATTTTTCCTAATGATTATCCTGCTGTGAGGTTGGATCAACCAGAATATAAAGAAGATGAGCAAGATAAACAGAATACTTTAAAAAGTAGATTATTACAAACTCAGGGTGTAAGAGGTAAATGTTTTGTCATTTGTTTTTCTCCCAAACATAATTTGACTTTACCATTAATGAAAGATGAAGAAATCAATAATGTGGTGAATGCTTGGCAAGACTTATATGGTAATTTGCTTCAAGAAAGTAATCAGGGCATTGCTCCTTATAAATATTTACAAATTTTTGAAAATAAAGGTGCAGCAATGGGATGTTCCAACCCTCATCCTCATGGTCAAGCTTGGTGTTTAGATGTGATACCAACCGAAGTGAAAGATGAATTAGATAACATGTCGGAATATTATAAAAAATATAATTCTCATCTTTTAGGAGATTATGTTGAATTGGAATTACAAGAAAAAAAGAGAATTGTTGCTGAGAATGATTCATTTATAGTTGTGGTGCCATATTGGGCATTATGGCCATTTGAAACTTTGTTAATATCGAAAACTCATTTAAAATCAATTCAAGAATTCAATGACAAACAAAAACTTGATTTGGCAGCTATTTTGAAAATTTTAACAACAAAATATGATAATTTATTCAATACTTCATTCCCTTATTCTATGGGTATTCATCAAGCTCCATTTAAATGTACTCATGAACAAAATGAATGTTCATGGTTCCATATGCATTTTTACCCTCCATTGTTACGTTCAGCTACTGTGAAAAAATTCTGTGTGGGATTTGAAATGTTGGGTGAACCACAACGTGATTTGACTAGTGAACAAGCAGCTGCTAGATTACAAGAATTGAATGGAGATGTTCATTATATGAATAAACCTCAAGCATAAGTGTTTGGCATTTTCTTTTTGCTTTTTTTTTCTTTGGAGTTTGTATTGTGATTTATAGATAGATACGATAATGCATAATTTTAATATGATTTAAAAAGTAAGTGTTGTAAGAATGAAGTTTAAATGGGTGAAAGTGTTCTAATATAGAAACTTTGTACCTATTTTGGGGGCATTTTTTTGCAAAAATTCTCCAAAAAAAAGGCCAAGTCTGGTTCTAATTATGTAAAATTGATAAATGACAACACAAACTTTCATTATACTTTAACTCAACACACTCTATATGTATAGTCAGCTGTACTCGACTCTCATCTATACTCTGTATATCTAGATTCTATTTTGCAGTAAAAAAAAACCAGCCCAGACCATATCTCATCGACACACAAAAAAAAAAAAAATTTCCAAAAAATACTCACTTATAGTAAACAACATCACTTACCAAAAAGTCCAACCCACCATGTCAAAAGAAACAAAACCACCATTAGATTCAAGAATAGGAAAAGACTCTCCATTCACATTTGGTCAAAGATATTTAGAAAGTGAAGAAGATGTATTCAATCATAATGCATGGGATCATGTTGAATGGGGTGAAGAACAAATTAAACAAGCTCAAGAATTAATTTCTAAACAATATGATCATCCAGTTAAAGAATTTGATAAAAATTTATATAATTCTAATCCAGCTAAATATTGGGATTTATTTTATAAACATAATCGAGAAAATTTTTTTAAAGATCGTAAATGGTTACAAATTGAATTCCCATCATTATATAAAGTCACTAGTAAAAATTATCAACAACCAACTACAATATTAGAAATTGGTTGTGGTGCTGGGAATACATTTTTCCCAATTTTAAATCAAAATGAAAATGAAAATTTGAAAATTTTTGGTTGTGATTATAGTAAAGTTGCCGTTGATTTAGTGAAATCTAATGAATCATTCATAAGTAATCATGAAAAGGGAGTTGCTTATTCATCGGTATGGGATTTAGCTAATCCTGAAGGGAACATCCCAGAAGATTTACCACCAAATTCAGTTGATATAGTAATCATGGTATTTGTGTTTCTGGCATTACACCCGGATCAATGGAAACAAGCAGTTGACAATTTATCTAAAGTTTTAAAACCTGGTGGTGAAATATTATTTAGAGATTATGGTAGATATGATTTGGCTCAAGTGCGATTTAAAAAAGGTAGATTATTAGATGATAATTTTTATATTAGAGGTGATGGTACAAGAGTTTATTTTTTCACTGAAGAAGAATTGGAAGAAATATTTTGTGAAAAGGGTCCTTTTAAAAAGGAAAAAATTGCCACGGATAGAAGATTATTAGTCAATAGAAAGAAACAATTGAAAATGTACCGTAATTGGCTACAGGCTGTATTTAGAGGATAATTAGAGTAATATATAAAAAATTATCTAAATGTTTGAATAATTGCCAAATTTCTCGTATCAGTTGATTCATTAATGAAGTTACATCAATACCTTGAATATAAGGATGAGACATTGAAGAAGAAGAAGATGATAAATTAGGGGTATGCAATGACAATATTTCCTGTAATGTTTGATCTTTCGATATAGGTGCTTGCACCACAATGGGAGATCCGGCAATATATATTTTCACCGGTATCCTATCGATGGTTTTAATAATCTTTTTATTTAAAACATTAAAATCACCCAAATTCCTTGATATTAGTGATTTCCATAATTGATTTGTGTTGGCTTCACTCAATTGCATTATTGGTTTGGCAGTGCCATTAAGTACAAAACATGATTGTTTCAATTGATTCATTAGAATACGATTCATTGTTTTCATATAATCAATTTGTCCATCCCCCGCTAGTTTTTCATTAAATGGAATTATGTACTCTATCGGATATACGGGTTCGTATTTCATAGATATCGTCCAGCAACCCAAGTCATGGTCATTTAAAAGAGCTGGCAAATATAGATAATCGTACAAAACCCCAACTGGTAAATTCCATTTGAGTGGGACTTCCTCGAATTCTAACCAAATAGGAACCTTGCTCAATTCAATAGTCGTGATAAAGTTTTGGAAATATCGTATTAGTTGTGGGAAAACTGTTGGAAAATATGAGTTTCTTGGAATAGTCAAAAGATATTCAATAATTTGATCTTCAATGTTTAGTAGTATTTTTACGTTAATAGAACCATTCCAAAGTTTCTTTTTAATTTCGGCTAGATTGTCTATATCATTCATAATGCAACAAAAATATTTCTTCGGTTGTAAATTAACGCCTCACAAAAGTAATGCAAACAATGATCTTCTTCTTATGATTGTAATTTCAAAGATATGACAATGATGGAAGATGGAATATGAGTTTACTTGGTAAAAGTGTGAGTTTTATTCCAGATCAGTCCAAGTCAACCAGCCCACTTTCGCGGGAATCTTAATTATCAGTTTTTCCTTTTTTTGGTAGTAATTGCACGTACACCAAGAAGTTAGTACTACCAAAAGAAGTTAAAGTTAATTTCGTACGACATGAGAAATAACACAATGTGATAAATTGTCTATAAAGTCAAGAAGTCAAAGTCTAGAAATATACATTGTTGGTTATACTTGTTATTGTTTTAGATATATGACATCAAAGTATGACTGGCCATGTTTAATGCACTCTCTAATAATTTGTGCTCGCAACAACAACAAAAGAGTAAGAACTCTTTAGTTTTTAGGTCATACTAAAAAAAGTAGCAATCTCCAGCCATTCTATCATTACTATCATTTCATATGGAATGTATTTCTATTTCTTTAGTCCAATAGAAGACAACGGAAATGACAAAGCACTGTTGGTTATCAATACCAGAATCATCATTTTCGAAATCATTAGATTTTTTAATTTAAATATACTTCGAATTTCCTCGTAACTGGTTTTTTTGATATATAATTTCGAGAGCATTCACAATCTCAATTTTCAATTTGTTGTTCCCAAAAGATTAACTGAAACAGTATACAATTGAAACTCGATTGTTTGCAACTAACAGCAATCATTTATAAAAGAAAGTTGGAGAAAAAGATCTGCAAAGTCATTCATTACAATTTCTATCATTCAATATTTATTATCAAAACAAAAATATTCTTCTTTTTGCTTTTCCTTCTTTTCTTCTTGTTGCTATTACAACTTTTGTTATTAGATAAATTATGAAGAAATCGAATTCAAAACAATTACTCACAACTTTGGACTTACCACCAATTATACCTGCTTCAATAACTACATTAGATTTTGATCATGCTGTTAATAGTTATCAACCAGGTAATTATAATCCAGAAGATTTACCAGATAAAATACCCATTATAAATGAATCAACTGGTAGTTTCCGAAGATTTATTAGACGAGCAAAATCAACAAGAATTAAAAAGAATAATGATAAAAGAAGAATAGTTAGTGCACCACCTGGAACTTATATTGGGAAAGAATTACCCGATATTCCTTCAAATATGCCAACAACTCCCATAACAATAATAGCCCCAAAAGACAGAACCAATAGAAAACCATTATATACCAATCCTCCAAGAACAATTTCCCTCATTAATGAAAACATACCTTATCCAGTACTCACAACTCCAAATTATAATCCACATCAGATTAAACTTGTTGTTGACGAGCCTCATCTCAAGTTGGAACCAAAATTGACTAATGACTCCGAGACCAATTCAATTGGGACAGATTCAATATTATCTACCAAAAGCATTGATATCCCTGTTGCAATTCATGATGATGCGAAAGTAACAGTAACCCACAATTGTAATAGTAGTAGCAGTGATAATGATAGTCTTGTGGATAGTTTATTTTCCAAAGAAGAAGAGCAAGAAGGAGATCAAATTGATCCTGTTACATCACATGAAGAACACGAAATAGAATCATCAACATTAGTATTACCGAAAATGAGAAAGAAATCATCACCACCACCATCATCATCGTCAGATAAAATTGGACATTCGCAAACTAAATCAAGTTCCCATCAAATTAATACCAAATCATTAGGATATTGTTTAGATACTCCAAATGTATATAAAGAAAGTCGATTCCCACTGGTTCCTAGTCATATCAAAGTTCCCAAACAAGTGAATGAGAGTGGTGGTGGTGGTGGTGCTACCCATAAAAACATTGAGAATTCAAAAACTGATAAACGTCGTTCATTGAGTGATTTTACTCATATGAAACATGTTTTAACTAAACTAGATCATCATGATAATAATTCACAAGAAGTTAAACATAGATCATTAATCAGTTTTAGTCAATTAAAATTAGGATCAAAAGAGGACATAAATAAGAAAACTGATAAGGAATCTGATAAGAGACGTTCTTGGTATGTTGATTTTATACCTCATGGGAATTCTAATCGAGATGATGCAAAACAACAAAAGCATAGGGCAGTGTCGAACATTGTGGTTTCCAAAACAAAACAACTAGAACCAACTACTTTTAGTACTACAACTACTACACAAGACAAATACAATAGGAAGAAACGTCTTTCTTATTCAGATTTCATTCGTCCACAAGTGAGATCTGTTTCTACACCTGATGATACAAGAGCAAAGAAGATCCTTCCGCCATTACCACCGAAACACGATATAAACAACAACAACAACTATACCCAGCTGAAAAATGTAATTGAACCGCGTTACTACATCAACACATATATTAAACCAAGAAGAAATAAAGAGACAAACACAAATATAAACATAATTCCAAAAACATCAACCTGTAATAATAAAAACCAATTGTATTCTACCACTAATAAACCCACTATGGGAAAATCACTACCACCATTACCACCGCCATCACCTCCAAAAATCCATGGAGAATATTATCGGACAAATAGATTTGGTGAACGATCCCATTATGTATAACTAGCATGTAAAAACCTCAATTTATGTATGCAAATACGGTGTAGAAGTATATGTTCACTTTACTGTTTATAATTTGACAATTAATTCATCACCTTGGTATTTATTGACAATATCTTCAATACCATATTCTTTAGCTATACGAGGATTAATGAATCTTCCACCCAAATAATGAATCTTATCAGGACCACTATTTACAAAAAGTTTAGCACATGGTTTTGGAGCTGTAAGACTAATTAAACAAGATGCTTGAATATCAATTTCGGTTCCTGGGCCTTCATCAACATCCCAACCAGAAGGAATATCAACAGAAACAATCGGTGGTAAATGATCATGATTTTGTCCAAGATAATTAATTAAATCTTTAAATGGTTCACGAATTGGTGGTTTAAATGAAAATCCAAAAATTGAATCAATGATGATTTTAATTTTTGAATCTCTCAGATCTAATAAATGTTTGACTTCAGTTAAAGTTGTTAATTCAGGAACATTTAAATCTTGTAATTGTTTAATTAATCGAGAATATAATTGATTCGATGCTGGTCTTTTGGGATAATAAATTATTGGATCATAATTCCAAAGTTTTAAATGACGAGCAGCAACTAATCCATCACCACCATTGTTTCCTGGTCCGACCAATACAAGAACTTTATTCGGATTAAACTTGTTTTTGGTTGTGGTTGTTGCCTCATTAGGAGGATATTCTTTATAAATGGTTTTAGCTACAGCTAATCCAGCCAATTCCATTAATTGATCAATTGAGAATTCTCCAGTTGACATTAATTCTTGATCTAATTGGAAAGCTGCTTTGGCAGATAATGTTTTAAATGGTGCTGTTGCAGACATGATAAATGATGCAGAAGGTATATTACTAAATTTGAATTGAGGTAATGTAATAGTATGTGGTTGTATACCTATAGCTGATAGAAAAAGTAAGAAACAACCAAATAAATATATGAGAATTAAAATATACCAAATCGGATTGATCGGTGATGTAGATGTAGATGTTGCTACTGATGCTGATGCTGATGATCGTATTGATTTTACTTTTGTTACGGAGGATGTCGTTTTTGTTTTCATAATAATAGTAATGAGAAATGTCGTATTCAGGGGGGAGGAGGGAAAGGGTATTAAATATTTAGTTCGACAAAATCTACTACCACCCACAGTCTAATGGACTATGATAGCTTTTTACACCAACGAAAATATTCAGATTAGAAGAATATAAAATAGAACCATTTTGAAAGTTATTTATATGGATCTAAATGTTGCAATTGACGATTTCAAAAAGAGATTATCTTTAAATGTAACTACTATAACAAGCATATTCATCTAACACATTTAATTCTATCTTTCAAAGGGTAAAAAAACTAAACACTAAAATCAAAAAATAATTTATTTTCTCTTTGCATTGTTAATTTAATAAATCTTGTGTTGAAGAAACTATATGAGATGTCTAGAATAGGAAGTAATTTTATAAGTTGATGTTGTTGTTGTTGTCGTCGTCATTGTGATGGACAACTTATGGCCGGTATCGCCTTGTGCCTCATTTTAGTGTGTGTGTATATGTGTTATGAAACCTAAAAATTTTATTTGGACTTTCCCCTTTATTTACATCAAATTTTGATCGTCTAATATTTGGATCCCAAATTGTGAAAAATTAAATCAAATCAAAAGTCGTAAGCTTCTTGGATTGGCGATGACACATTCATATCCAATACTCTAGCTAAATCACAAAGAGATAATATTAAAACTGTCAACTATCACTTTAATTTAATTTTGCCTCTAACCCTGTTGTTGATAGATCATTGAATTTTTCTACATATCATTTGTGTAGACGAAACCAGATTTTTGTCTAACTCAAACATGATTTAATTCGTTGTTAGTATTTAAAAATCTTTATCTCGTTAAACCAGTCAGAAGTTAACACTTGTTGTGTTCTTTGAGTTATAGAATACTTCTTCTTGTTCTTGTTCTTCGCTTGATTTGTTTGTGTATTCAACTGTAAGCATAAGGCCTAAGCGTAAGGCCTAAGCGTAAGGYCTAAGCGTAAGGCCTAAGCGTAAGGTCTAAGCGTAAGCGTAAGCGTAAGTGTTGTTATAAATTATTTTGTTCGTGTATTCCTGTACATAATCAAGTGGTTACAATGAAATTTGTAAGGCTAATTATGTAAGTACGTGTAGAAGTATGTGTGTGAAGAGAGAAGTTAATGTGGTGCGTGTACATAAGCCTAAAGGTGAATCGAAAACAAAAAAAAATTATTCAAGAGAAGAAGAAAATAACAACAACAACAACAACAACGAAAATTTAGAATAACAAAAAAACCCACCACCACTACCACCAATAACAGACAACAACAAACAACTTTCAATTATTACTACTATTACTATTACTATATCATTCTTCCTTCAGTAGTATATTCATCCTTTAACGTTTTTATTATTATTATTATTACTACTATTATTTCAATTTTAGTCCTTTTTTTTGGTTTAGTTTTATAAAGTTCAATTATTCAATTGTATACACCCTCCTTTTTTTTATTCTTGCCTACAAATTTTTTTTTTTTACATTGATCTTTCCCAAGTTCTTCATTTTTTATTAGTTTTCATTATATTTACTATTATATAAATAAAAGGGAAACAATTATTTATTATTGCCATTGATTTTAATAAAGAACATAGGAATTTTTTTACCCGTGTCATTATATATATATATATTATAATACTTGCTTTCATTCCCACCCCCCAATTGACGAGTAAATCAAAAAAAAAAGCAAGACAACAGGTTCCCCATTTTAGTTTTAGTTTTAGTTTTATTATTTTTCCTTCAAAAGAATTAGTTGTATAACAAGTCATTAATGTCACGTTTTGATTATAGAAATACTTCAAAAAATACTAGTGTTGTTGATCCTGATCATAGTTCACCAATAATCAATTATCGGAAGGATGCCAAAAAGGGGATCAAATTTACATTTATGGTGGTTGGAGAACTGGGTACTGGTAAAACTACATTTATTAATAGTTTATTAAATAAAAAAGTTTTGAATCATCGTTATGAAAAATTGAGTCCAACAGTTGGTGATACCAAAACATTAATGTTTACCCTGGCCAAATCAGTGGCATTACCAAACACGTCTATATTGACAAAGAATGAATTTAATCCAAGAACTATAAATGAAGAACCAGGTATTGCCTTGACGGAAACTCATATTGAAATTATTGATGATGATAATCAAAAATTATTGTTGAATATTATAGATACACCAGGATTTGGAGAAAATTTAAATAATGAATTGTGTTTTATTGAAATTGAAAATTATTTAAAGCAACAATTTGATTTAGTATTAGCTGAAGAAACGAGAATTAAAAGAAATCCTCGTTTTGTTGATACTAGAGTACACGTTATGTTATATTTTATTACTCCTACTGGACATGGATTAAGAGAAATTGATATACAATGTATGAAAAGATTGAGTAAATATGTCAATATTATCCCGGTTATTGGTAAAGCTGATTCTTTTACTTTAAATGAATTGCAACATTTTAAACAACAAATTAGAATTGATATTCAAAAATTTAATGTTCCAACGTTTCAATTTGATAATTCTTTAAATGATTATGATGAAGATGAAGATTATGATTTGATTCAAGAATGTAAATTTTTAACTAATTTACAACCATTTGCTGTTGTCACGTCAGAAGATGTTTTTGAAGTTAGAGAATCAACTACTAGTACTAAAGGTAATAATGATAAACCAAAAATTATAAGAGCCAGAAAATATCCTTGGGGGTTAGTTGATATTAATGATACTAGATATAGTGATTTCCCCATTTTGAAATCTGTATTGTTGGGGTCTCATTTACAAGATTTGAAAGATTTAACTCATGATTTCTTGTATGAAACTTATAGAACTGAAAGATTGACTAAAGTTACTGGGAATGGACAAGCATTTGATGATGAAGAAAATGAAGATGCTGAATTTCATGATACAGTTGAACATCAACTCAATGATTCCAATAGAGGTGTTGGCGGTGATGATAATAATAATAATAATAATAATAATAATAATGCTTCTACAATCCCATCAATGTCTAATTTGGCTCAATTGACAACTAGTACCAATGAACATGATGCAAGTCATATTGATAACAATTCAATAACATCGACTAGTTCATCAATAAAGAAATCTACTTCAATGTTGATAGATGATCATCCTTCATCATCACCAAAATTGAAAAATATAAGTTCTTTTACATCATCAACTTCTACTGTCTCACTTGAAGGTGGTGAAAAAGAAGGTGGTCATCATGACAGAGGGGCTAATAGTACCAGTACCAACAATAATAATAATAATAATGCCTTTAAAAGATTATCAATTGGACCTCAACGTAATCAATTGCGTCAAATTTCAGAGACTGTACCTTATGTGTTGAGACATGAAAGAATTTTGGAAAGACAACAAAAGTTGGAAGAAATGGAACAAGCAAGTGCTCGAGAATTGGCTAATAGAGCAGCACTTTTAGAAAAGAAGGCAGCTCAATTGAAAGCTAAAGAAAAAGCTTTGAGACAATTAGAATTAAATAGACAAAAGCAAGAAGAACTGGCTACTTCAAGTTTACATAGAAAAGATAGTGATATTAGTGGCAGTGTTCAAAGTGGTGGTGTTGATGATGGTAAATCTGAACTGACCAATAATAATAATAATAATAGAAATGGATATGGATATGGACATGGTCATGGACATGGACAAAGTCATGAGTATGATAATTCAGAATATCATCATGATGATAGTACACCAAATTATGAAACTTCAAGATTGCAAAAGGATGAAACTTTGACTGATTTACATTCGATTGTAAGCAATCATTAAGGAAGATGAGCAATTTACACACAGAGAGAAAGAGAAAAGAGAGAGAATTCTATATACAAGTTGAAAGGTTTTATTAAAATTTATAATTTCAATAAAATGTTCAATTAAGTAAAAGTCCTACCACTATCATTACCACTACAATCCACCACCCATCTACCCATCCACCCACCTACCACAAATACAAATAAATAAATAGAAAAAACAAAAAAAAAATCGTTTACTTTGTTCTTAATATTTATAGCTTTATATTTTGTATTAACAATACTATTTTGTCTTCTTTTAATTAGTTAGTTGGTTGTTGATCAACCAGAAGACTTTGTTGTTAAGCAGGGAAATCAATTGATGATTTTAGACGAGAGAAGAAGAAAAAGAAAAAGAAGCAAAAAAAACTAAGTACAAAATTGGTAGCAAAAGTAAAAAAAAAAATGGCAAGAAAACACGAAAAAAAAAAAAAAGAAAAAAAAAATAAAAAAGGACGTGGAAAGGTAAAAAACCGCCACAAGAAAAATATTAATATATGAAATTTGAGAATTTCACTCACTCACTCACCATTACAATAATTCCCAGCAACGACATTCCCTTCAATCCAATCCAATCCAATCATTATGAGAGAGAAAGTGAGACATTTTTTTATTTTGTACGTATATGCGAGTGTGTACTGTGTACTGTGTACCAAATTGACTAACAAACACGACACAATTGACACAATTGACACAATTATTTAATCATTTATCATAGCCAATACAGTAATGAATCAAACAAATACTTTTTTTTTGTAAGTATGCAGGTATTTAGATCTTCATTACAACTACTACAAAATTACCAAACTTTTAGATCGTAGTTAAATAATCAACAACTAATAGAGTAAGTAATCTCTGACGGTATTTGTTGGAATCGTTTTTTTTTTGAGGGAGGAATGCTGTCAATTAATCAATTACTTTGGTGTTGGGCATCAAAATTAAAAATTGGAATGTTTTGCCACCAACTTTTTTGAAGTAATTAGAAATATTAAAAAGCAAGAAAGAAACACAAGCAATAAGCAGTGAAGTAGCAAAAAAAAAATAAATAGATTTAATACTAATATGTAAATTAGTTTTGCTATATAGAAATAAAGAGTACGTAGTATAATTCGGAATCGATAGTAAGAAGATGAAATCAATTTCATCACTATAACGAAAGAAGCTGAAAGAGGAACTAAGAACTAAGAACTAAGAAGAAGAGAAGGAAGAAAAAAAAAATTTCTGAAATCAAAAAAAAGAAAGTAAATTGTCAATACAAAAAAAAAAAAGGTAGTAGAACAGAAAAAAAAAAATTCAAACTCAATTAATTACAACAACAACAACAGCAGTTATATATATATATATATTTAAAAGGACCATAGAAGCATATTCCCATCAATACTAGTCTTTTTTTTTTTCTTTTCTCAATTTACTTTCTGATTTTTAATTTTATTTTATTTTAAAACGATGGATATTCTTCAAATATTAGAAGCTGCTTTGGGTACAGCAGATCCAAATCAACGAACTCAAGCAGAAATACAATTGAATGAAGCAGCAAATAATCATTTCCCCGAATATCTTCAATTATTAATTGAAGCTTTAGTCAATGAAGATGCTAAAACTGAAGTGAGAATGTTGGCTGGTCTTGCCTTAAAAAATCAATTAGTTGCCAAAGATAATAAAACAAAATTGGCTCAACAAGAAAGATGGTTAAAATTAGATGGAGAATTGAAATCTAAAATTAAACAAACGGCTCTTCAAGGTTTAAATATAACTGATCAAAAAGTTGCCAATACTGCTGCTCAATTAGTTGCTGCTATTGCCGATATTGAATTACCTAGAGCAGAATGGTCAGAATTAATACCTACAATTATGGAAAATACCAAGACTGATAATCCAGAAAATGTGAAAAGAAGTTCACTTTTGGCCATTGGATATATTTGTGAAAGTGCTGACCCTAATGATCCCAACATTTTAAGTCAAGCTAGTGGTATTTTGATTGCTGTTGTTCAAGGAGCTCAAAGTAGTGAACCTTCTAAACAAGTAAGATTAACCGCATTGAATGCTTTAGTAAATTCTTTGGAATTTATAAAATTTAATTTTGAAAATGAAGGTGAAAGAAATTATATTATGCAAGTTGTTTGTGAAGCTACTCAAGCTGATGATTCAGAATTACAAGCTAGTGCTTTTGGTTGTTTAGCAAGAATCATGTCATTATATTATCGGTTTATGTCACTTTATATGGAAAAGGCATTATATGGATTAACCATTTCTGGTATGCAAAGTGCTGATGAAAAAGTTTCATGCATGGCCGTTGAATTTTGGTCTACAGTTTGTGAAGAAGAATTAGAAATTGCCTTACAAAAACATGAATTAGGTTTAGATTCTTTACAAGCAGCTCAAAACCCCGATTTAATAACTTTTAATTTTGCCCTTATTGCATCAGGTGAAGTATTACCTACATTATTAACGTTATTAACCAGACAAAATGAAGATCCTGAAGATGATGATTGGTCGGTTGCCATGGCTGCTGGTGCCTGTTTACAATTATTTGCTCAAAACATTGGTAATTATGTTGTTGAACCAACCATACATTTTGTTGGATCCAATTTAGCCAATAAAGAGAATTGGAGAGCTAGAGAAGCCGCCGTTATGGCTTTTGGATCAATTTTGGATGGACCTGATCATGAACAATTGAAACATATTATTGCAGAAGCTTTACAACCAATACTTTTATTGATTAAAGATTCTGATTTACAAGTGAAAGAAACGGTGGCTTGGTGTCTTGGAAGAATTGCCGATATGGTTGTTGATGCCATTGATATTGAAACCCAATTACCCAATTTATTGATGGCATTAGTTGATGGATTACAAGATCATGCTAAAGTGGCCACCAATTGTTGTT
Source organism: Candida albicans SC5314 (assembly GCF_000182965.3). Classification (NCBI taxonomy): domain Eukaryota; kingdom Fungi; phylum Ascomycota; class Pichiomycetes; order Serinales; family Debaryomycetaceae; genus Candida; species Candida albicans. The sequence continues at coordinate 470,554 of NC_032089.1, forward strand.
GGACTTTGATCAATTTAGTCGAACAATTGTGTACTGATTATTATGAAAAAGACAGTACTGTAATGTCACCATATTATTCCACCATAATCCCCATTTTAATTCAAACATCAGCTAGAAATGATAATGAATATAATGCTAGAGCTTCTGCTTATGAAGCTCTTTCCACATTTGTCACTTATAGTGCCCAAGATACTATGCCAATTGTGCAAAACATTGCTACTGAAGTGTTGGGAAGATTAGAATCTAGTATTATTTTACAAAGTCAAGTCACCACCACTGAAGACAAGGGGAATTTAGAAGAATTACAATCCAATATTTTGTCATTATTGACCAATGTTATTAGAAGATTAAACAGTGAAGTGATAATAGCAGCAGATAATTTGATGGATAGATTTATTAAATTACTTGATGCTCAAGAACAAAATTCATTAATTGAAGAAGATATTTTCATTGCTGTATCTGCTCTTTCAAGTGCCATTGGTGGTGATTTCATTAAATATTTAGATGCATTTTTACCATATTTAAGAAAGGCTTTACAAAATGTTGAATCATCAACGTGTATTACTGCAGTTGGGTTAGTGGCAGATTTGGCTCAATCAATAGGATCTCAAATGGGTAATTATTGGGAAAATCTTTTACAATTACTTGGTAATGCCTTGACAAATGCCGATTCCAAAAAAGAATTAAAGCCCGCCGTTGTATCTGCATTTGGTGATATTGCCACTGCCATTGGTCCTGATTTTGCTCCTTATCTTGAATTTGTGTTGAGAACATGTACTGAAGCGGGTAATATTCAACCTCAAGATGGATCAATTGATACGTTGGATTTTGTTTTCAATGTAAGGGAATCAGTATTAGATTGTTTTGTTGGTATTGTTGGAGGATTCATAAATCAACCTCAAGCTTTAGCACCAGCAATTGTCACCATATTACAATATTTACAAAAAGTTACCCTTGATCCTCAAATGTCAAGTAGTGAATCGGTTGCACGTTCCGCTGCTGGTCTTTTGGGTGACATTGCTGCAATGTATCCAAATGGTGAATTTAAACAAGTATTTACTGAAGAATGGGTCACTGATTTTATTAAAAGAACTAGATCAAATCCATTGTTTGATAATAAAACAAAGGATGCAGCAAGGTGGGCTAGAGATCAACAAAAAAGACAACAACAACAACTTTTTGGTCAATAAAAATGAACAATAAACAATAATCCTCCTCCTCCCCCCCCTCCTCCTCCTTCTTAGTTCCTTTCTTGGTTCCTTTCTTCCTATCTTCCCTTATTATCACCATGACAAGAAAAATCATCATCATCCACCTACCCACCCATCTACCAAGTCACTTATCATCCATATATTTATACATATAGATCTGTTATCAAAAAAAACAGATTACACACATTTTTACTCTCATAACCTCTAATGCCTCTCATATTGTTCTTGTTCTTGTTTTTGTTTTTGTTTTTCATTTTCATATAAATTATATTAATTTTGATGACTTTTTTTTTTGTTTTTTCTTATTCTTTTCTTCTTCTCTTCACTCTACAACTCTTATTCCTCCTCCTTTCCCCTTCATTCTTCACTCTTCATTTATATATATATATATACTTACTTACTTTCATAACATTTTACATATAGTTTTATATATATATATATTATATCATAATTTAATTTAGTTTAATTAAATCATATATATTCTTTATCTTCTTAGCTTCTTCTTAGCTTCTTCAATTTTCAATTATAATTAATTATGGTTATATTAATCACTTTAGTTTGGTTTAATCTATACTAATTCTTTTGTAACCAATTAATTAATTCCGCTTTTTTTTTTTCTTCTTCTTCTTCTTCTTCTTCTTATTAGTTACAGCGTGTTTGTTTGTGAGTGATGTGGTTGATGTGGCTCATAACCCATTGATAATTCCCTTTCTTCCTCCTTCTCCTCCTCCTTTTCCTTTTTTTCTTGAATATTTTATTAACCTGATTCAAGTTTCACCCTACTTGCTGAACCGACTCACCGACCGACCTCCTCCTTATTTTTGCATATAATGAATTCATTTATGTCCTGGTAGCACCTTGCAGTTACACAAAATGCAAGGTAACAGAAAAAAGCTATTAATTAATTAATTAATTAATTAATTGTTGGGTCAATTGGTGAATTAGTGAATTGATGAAGTGGTGGGTTGGTATACTACTACTACTACTACTACTATTGGCAGTCATTCGGAATCGGATATTAAACTGGAAACAGTTATTAAAATTGGAGGGCGGGGTGGTGGTTTGAAGCATTTTCCGATATGGAAGAAGAAGAAACTAATTTTAAAAAGATTACGGAACAACAACAATATATATTTTTTTTTAAAAAGGATTTACAACAAACTAAAAATACTAGTTGATTGAATTTGATTCTTTATTAATTCATGTCAATTTTCAAATCAATCAATTTCTATACCACTGCTTAAGTAATACAAAAGAGATCAACATTATCATTATCATCGTATATGATTCAGTTCAGTTCAGTTCAGTTCGATTTAACTCAAATTCCATATATTGTTATTAGAAGCGAAACTGAAAAAGCCAAGAACACAAGATACAACATGGAAACACAGAAATTACACAGAGACAACAACAACAACAACAACAACCCGGAGAGATCAAAAAAAAAAAGAAAGAAAGATTGAAAAAGAAGAAGAAGAAAATGGAATTAAATCAAAAGGGGGAAAAACAACAAGGATCGGCAAAGATCGCGTAATTTTTTTATTTTTTTTTTTTTTTTGATTATGATTTTGTTTTCCAATGGTCCTTATTATTATTATTCATTTCTCTTATTCAACTTCTTCTTCTTCTTCTTCTTCTTCTTTATTCATTAACAACGCGTTTGTGGATTTACTGTAGATTGTATTCACCCAAATAGAAATATAACATGTTTTTTTTTTTTTTTKTTTCTTTGTTGCTTCATCCTCATTCTCATTCTCATCCTATTATTCTTGTTATTAGTATCATTTGAGTATGTTAGTAGTAATAATGTACGTATATACGTATGTACGTATATAATGTGCCTTTAACTGGTTGGTTGAATATACAACAACAAAGTGCCAATTTCTTTTTTTTTTTTCAACAATAACAAATGAAATTTATTGTCATTAACTTGTTGAATTTGCATTTTTTTTTTCCCTATTATATTGAGTGGCGGCAGGTTTGGCCTGTTAATTGTTGGTTGGTTGATTGTTTGATTGCTTGCTTGGTTGCTTGGTTGCTTGGTTGCTTGGTTGATTGTTGCAGATTGATCACCTGAGTTGGTGCAATTTGGATGCAATTGTGAAACCACAAAAAGGAATTAAACGTAGTAAAATATAGACTGATATATGTAAATTAATAGAAGGCAGAGTAATACAGAATAAGCAGTTCATAAATTAGAATAGAACAAGAGTATTAGTAGTTGATAGTTGGTAGTAAGTTGCAAAGTAATAGGAGTGAATGAGTGAGTAAGTGAGTGAGTGAGTGAGTAAGTGAGTGAGTGAAAAATTTCTTTGGTGGTTTTTGTGAAATCAAAAAAAGAAAAACATCCAACAGAAATTTTTTTTTTTTTTTTCAACAAACAACAAACAACAAACATCATCACAAATGCGATTGGAATTAACAACCCATCAACTCTTCCATTTCACAACCATCCTTCTACCAACCATTCACAATCTAATCTCCCTTTTCCTTTTCCTCTCTCTTCCCCCCCCCTTAGAAATATTAAAAACTTATTATTTAAAAATAGATTCTATTATTTTTTTAAAGTTAATTAAAGAACAATAACGGGCGGAAAATAGGTGCCGCAAATTAATTTCAATTTATTATTACCCAACCTACACCAAAGACTTCAATTAATATAGTTAAGTTAAGTTAAGGCAGGGCAATAGAATACAAGACAAGACAAAATAAAACAAGGCAATCATTATTACTCGGATATTCTTTCTTTAAAATTGATCGGTTGTTTGTCGTCGTCGTTCCTAAACTTTACTTTACATCCCTTGCTTGACTTACTTACTTACTTACTTACTTACTTGATTTCTTTACTTCCTTCCTTCCTCCCACCCCCCTTCATATAGTTCTATTCTATTCTTCTGTTCCCTTTTACCCAGTTATCCCAATATTTCTGGTCACCCCCCCCTTTTGGTAAATCCAACTCAGCATATTCCTATTTTTCATGTATATATAAATAAGTCCATATTTCCTCCTTTTTTTTTATATCCCAGATAGAAATTCCATTCATTAATTTATTCATTTATTAATTCATCTATCAAAAATTTGCAGCTTTTAGTTATTTGATATTATTTGTTATTTGTTATTTGTTATTTGTTGTTTGTTATTCATTTGCTTTTCAATGATGTTAGATTATAATCCAGTTCCATTTGATCATACTTATATTTTGTATGATCCTAATGATATAATAGCCAAAATTTGTGTTCAATTTTCATTATTACCAATATATCTTATGGTATTTTATACTTCATGGTTTTTAATCACGAGAGAAATTGAACCAGTAATTATAGTTGGTGGTCATTTAATTAATGAATTAATTAATAAAATTATTAAAGTATCAATTAAATCTCCAAGACCTGATTTCCATAAAAATTTTGGTCGTGATGGTGGTTCATATGGTATGACTTATGGTTTCCCTTCAGCTCATTCTCAATTCATGGGATTTTTCGCTGGGTATTATATTTGTGTTATATTATTAAAAGTCCCCATGCCTAAATCTAGTAAAAAACCAATTTGTTTATTTGCTGCTATAAGTATGATGGGAGTAGCTTTTTCAAGAGTTTATTTATTATATCATTCAAATGTTCAAGTGATTGCTGGATTAATTACGGGGGTTACTTTAGGTATTATTTATTTCATTATAACTTCAGTGGCTAGAGATGTTGGACTTGTTGAATGGATTTTAAATTGGCCAATAATTAAATATTTTTATGTTAAAGATACTTATTATCATATTTATCAAACATTTGCTGAAGAATATGAAGTTTATTTACAACTTAGAAGAGAAAGAAACGAAGCATTATTGTCAGCTATTATTGGTAATGAAAAAAATTCAATCAGTATTTAAAAAAGATATATCACTTGGAGAATAGATAAAAAAAAAAGTTGAATAGAATATTTTAGTTGATTGATTGATTGATTGATTTCCATTTTGTTGTTGTTTTAGATTACCCTTTTTCATGTTTGTTTTGTTTTGTTTTGTTTTGTTTATATCACGTATAAATATGTATAAATATATATCATATATATCATATCTATATATAATCTATACATAAATGATCTAAAAGACAAAAAGAAGTACTAGACTAATTGAGGTTATTAAAAGTCATCCCATTTATCATCATCATCATCATCGTTTTTCTTTGATCCACCAGATAAACTTTCATATTTAACACCATTATCAGGTTTTTTAAATCCAAAAGCATTTGGAACTTGATTTCCTTGATTACTACCATTATTATTGTTGTTATGACCGAAAATCCCTCCAAATGTACTATCTAAAGTTTTATTTAATCCATTTTCATTTATATCTTTAGTAAAAGTTTGAAAAGTTTCTTGACCATATTTCCCAGTTTGTTGCATTTTTTGACCAAATTGAGCCATGGCAGTTTTAGCTTGTCCAGTGATTTTACTACTTTGAATTTGATCTATACTTGGTTTTATAACCGAATTATTAACTTCTTGAACTGATTTAACTACTGTTGATGAAAATAACCCCCATCCTTTAGTAAATGTTCCAAGTGGATCATTTTGGAAATTATCAAGAGTAAATGATGATAAAGAACTATTATTATTATTGTTATTATTATTGTTATTGGAATTGTTGTTGTTGTTGTTGTTAGATGTAGTATTACTTGGTGCTGGAGTATTACCAAATCCACCATATTTCCCACCTTGTGATGGTGGTAAATGATCAGGTCTTTGATCATTCTTAGCACCCAAATCAGCAAAATAAGCTTCATTTTTCTGTTTTTGTTCATTTGTTAATGGAACAGGAGTAGGACGTCCTCTAGATACTGGATCTGTTGTTGTACTAGCAGTATTATTAATATCGGGTAATTTTTCACCACTATGATCTTTGGCAACAAATTCTTTACCTTCAACTTCACATGTCAACATTTCTTTATAATCTTCAGCCACATAATTATCATATTTTTGTTTTGGTGATAAATTTAAATCAACACCATTATCAATGAAATATTTTTTCAATCTTTCATTACCACCAATTTCCATTCTAAGAGTTTCTTCTGGTTTAAATTGATCCATAGTAATTGATCTAACAAATGAAATATGAACTCCTAAACCTCTATGTACTCCAGCACATTCTAAACAAATGAAAATCCCAAATTTTGGTGAAGCCCATTGAGGATTTGGAGCTGAACAATCAAAACATTTTTTGTTTTCACCAGTTTTTTGTAAATTTAATAATTTTCTACGAGTTTCTGGATCAATGGACATGATAAGAAGGATAAAGGATCAATTATTTTATACTATAAAGTAATTCAAATCTAAAAAGGAATATCGTTGAATCGAATGACAAGATTTTTTTGGATTTTAAGATAAACAACAACACAACACAACAAAACAACAAAACAAGTCCATAGTGAGTGAAGTGAAAGTGAAGTGAGAGGTTTGGACAGAAAGAAAGAAAGAAAAAAAAAATTCAAAAAAACATTCTTGTACATTGCACGACCCCCCCCCCCCCCCCCCACTCTACTTAGTTTTCTTTACAATTTACCACCTTTTGGAGCATTAATGGCATTAAGAAGAGTTACCGGATAATCTTTAGCACCAACACCAGAAGATACTTGCCAGCTACCTCCATCAACAACTAAAACATCACCAGTGACATAAGAAGCAGCCGGAGAAAACAAATAAACTGTACCATCAGCAATATCTTGAGTAGTACCCATTCTTTGTAATGGAACATTTTTAATTGTTTCATCTTTACTTGAACGTGATAAACGCAGCATACCTTCAGTACCATCAATTGGACCTGGGGCAATAGCATTTGATCTAATACCTAATGGACCCAATTCAACGGCAAGAGCATTACTCAAGGCATCAACACCAGCTTTGGCAGCACCAACCCCAATTTGGAATGGTACACCATAATAATGTAATGTGGCACTAACAAATAAAATGGCTCCCTTATTTTTACGTAATTGTTCAAAAGTAGCTTTAACGGTATTAAAAGATCCTAATAAATCAATATCAACAATTGATTTAAATGCATTTGAAGATAAATGATTAAAATCACAAAGGAAATTCCCAGCAGCACCAGCAATAACAAAATCAATTCTACCTAATTCTTCAACAGTTTTATCAACCGCCTCTTTTAAATTTTGAACTTTACGAACATCAATATTACCAATTCCAAGAACTTTAGCATCTGATCTTAATGAAGCAATTTCTTTTGCTGCAGTGGTGGTTTTTTCTTGATTTCTACCAATAATGGCAGCATTGGCACCTAATAATACTAATGCTTCAGCTTGAACTCGACAAATTGATCCAGCTCCACCAGTGATGAAAACTACTTTACCTCTGAATAAATCTTGTTTCCAAGCTCCTTTTTCAACGTATGATTGATCTAATGTATTTGGCATGACTTTTAAAAAGATATCTTTATTATTTATATATATATATATATACGAATAAATATTCTAAAACAAAAGAAAGAAAGAATAGCAAGAAATATATGATTATATAAATATAATGAAATAAATATGGTTAAATATTTTTGTGGTTTTCGGTTTTTGGTAACTTCCTTACTTAACCCTGTACATGGAAATGTTTTTATACCCCACACAGAAATATTGTCCTCGGTTCAGATAATTGTACATCCCGCACGACACACATAAATAGATGTCAAGAGTGCCACAGTAAATCTACTTCTATTAACCCTATTTACTGATGTTGCATTTTATTGTCCACTTTTATATCAACTTAATATACTATAATATATTATAATACCCTAGATAGCATAGTATAAAAGGCGGAGATAAATACATAAACATACATACACACACACACACATTTTTTAAATTATCACAGTTGATTATCCGAAGTTGTAGTTAAAGCAATTTTTTTTGTACCATTGAAATTGTCATTAGAATTACTAGCAGCTGTAGTGGTTGTAATAGTTGTAGTAGTAGTAGTAGTAGTAGCATTGTCAATTATTGGTGTTGGTTTAATTTCATCTGATTCTTCTCTTGGTCGTTTCTTTTCACTAATTCTTATTTCTTCAGTAACATCGGTATACAACCTTGTCCCTTCTTGTTCTGCTTCATCTTCTTCATCATTTAAAGGTGTTGATGCGTTATGTGGTAGCATTTCATCTTCAGATAAACCTAAATCATCAGTATTTGTAGCAATATTTTCATCAGAATCTTCATTTTCATTGTCGTATTCATTATCGTCTTCATCATATTCCTCTTTGTTGTTGTTGTTGTTGTTTTCATTGAAAGTTTGTCCACCATTTAATTTGTTAACATTACTATTACTATTACTATTAAGGGAATGAGTTACTAAATCAATCAATCTTTTCCCTGTATCAACATAATTCAATTTCTTTTCGATAAATTCACCATATTTTTTATAAATATGTTTTGCCAATAAGATATAATTTGATCTTTTACTATTATTATTATTATTATTGTTGTTGTTGTTGTTTAAACCAATATCACAACCTTTAATAACAATTTCAATAAAATCTAAACAAGTTGAATTAGCTAAATTATTTTCATCAATTACATTATTGAAAAATTTGAAAAAATAAAACCATAAATCATGATTTATAAAATATCTTGTATAAAATTCATCATTTAATAAAATCAAATTTTTTAAACATCGAATTGATGTTAATTTTAATATTGGTTTACAATCATCAATGATTAATAATTTGGCAATTCCTAATGGAATATGATTTTCAATGAAAAATGATCGTGATGATAAAGACGATGATGAAAAGGAGGAGGAGGATAATGAAGATAATGATATCATTTTATGTTCTAATGTACAAAATGATATCAATTCACATAATAATTGATATAATAATTCTTCATGTTTAGTATTAATTTGTAATTGTTTTGATTCTAGGTTGTGATTGGCTAGTATGATTAATTTTTCAAATAATTTGGGAGCAACTTGCTCATAAAAAGCTCTGAAATAAGTACTAGTATTTATTTCTTGGAATTCTTCACTAGTAAATTTGAATTCTTCAATATTGTTAGTATTAATACCTATTGATTTGTTAACTGAATTGGTATTGGTATTTGTGTTGGCATTGGCGTTGGCATTGGCATTGGATGAATTAAATAAGGAATTTGAATTTGACCCTGACCCTGACCCATTAGGGGTTCCCATACCTCCCATGGTGGTGGGACTTAATCCATTACTACCACCACTACTACTAGCAGCAATATTTGGATCTAATAATGTTTTTAAAGCTTCAAATGCTTGCATTTTTAATCCAATATTTTTATCTTCGACAAGTAATTTACTTAATATTGATATTAATGTCATATCATCAGATAATCTTAATTTACCTTCTTTTGGTGTAATTGATGGTATATCTTCTTCTTCTTCTTCTACTATTTCTTGTGGTGTAGCTTTATTGTTATGAACTAATTCTTCAAGAATAGGAGGATCGGAATTATCAATTGTAGTTGTAGTTTCTTCATGATCAATAGAATTAACAAGTGAAACATCTTGTTCAATTATTATCACAATTAATTCTGTTCCTAAAACTCTTATTTGATCTTGTTTATCATTTAATGCAAAATTTATCATTTTTAATAATCCATGTTTAACCAACAGTGCAAAAAAATCATGTTTACGCAGTGATTTAGCAATTAATACATATTGATGTAACATTTTCACTCCATCTCGTTGTTTCATTTTGATATTATCATCATCATTGTCATCATCGTTATCAATACTATTGCATTCGTTTTTCTCATCGTTACAATTATCATAAATGCTGAATAAATGTTCAAGAATTTCTGAATCTTTAATATAATTGAAAATTTCCAAATGATTAGAATAAATCAAAGACGCTATCAAATTAAATGTAGAATCATCTAAAAATCTTGCCAATACAACATCTTTCAAATAATTTAAATAAAAATCTCGTTTAAAAATTTCAATATTTTCGACGGGGATAACTTTAATATATGATTGACTAGCAAGGAAATTTCTATGTGAAGCCTTATAATTTGGATATTCTGAATCATATTCTAATATTCCTACTAACCCCAAAATTTTCTCTTCTGATGATAATATGTATTCTATAATCAGGGATTCATTATAAAGAAATAATGATTTAACAATATCACTGACATTATATAATACATTGGCATTTTCATTATTTTCTGCTTCATTAAATACATTTATTAATTTAGTGAAATAATCATTTTCAATAATAAATTCCAGAATATTTGTTCTTGTAAATTGAGCATTAGTCCCTTGATTTATAGTTTCTAACACTACATCTAGATTTTCCACATTAGGGATTTCCGGAGGATATCTTATGGGCCCCGTTATTAATTCAGTAATATCATCGCCTTCATTAATATTAGGTATCACATAATATAAGGAAATTCCGGGACTTATATTTCCTTGTTGTACGCGTATTATAAAATCACATAAATCAGCACATCCTTCAGTTTCTTGAAATGATAATGCTAAATCAGTCCCATTGGAATCGGTCCAAACAATTAATGTTTCTTGTTGTCTTTGATATTGTATAGACCCTTCAAGAAATGATTTTAGTATGATATTATTGTTATCAGTTTCATTACGGACAAGAAAATAAGGTAGTTTGGTGTCATCATCTATTTCTCCCACACAAAACCCCGTACCATTATCTATCCAATCATCTCCATTTAGTAGATATACTTTAACTCGTCGTGGAGTTTTCCCAGCATTATTAAGTGCTTTTAATTCTTCTCGTTTAGATTTCGAAAGTTTACAATCTTTTAGGGAACTCATTCTGTTGTTGTTGTTGTTGTTGTTGTTGTTGTTGTTGTTATTATTTTTTTTTCCTTTATTTAATTTGGTTGCGTGTTTGACTTCTTGGTTTGCAAATAACGCCTAAATAAAATATATTTTTAATAAGGTTTCTTATATGGGGATGGGGAATGAGCTTGATATAGATCTAATATTATGGAAGATTTGATATTTGATTATGAATTGTTGAACAAATTAAAATTAAAAAAAAAAAAGCAGGAATATTTGAATACAATAGTAATACAAAAGAATAATTGGATATAAATATGATAAAATGGTTTTCCAATCAAAAAAAAAAAAATAATAATAATAATACAAAGAATAATATAAGTATCGTGAACTACACTTTAACGTGTTTTGTAGATATTGATGAGATATTGAAATTATCACCAAAAAAACAAGTGACTTAACAATGAAGGTGGTAAGGTTGGAGTGGTAGTATAAGTTGGTTGGTTATGAATAAAGATTAAGATCTTTTTAATAATGCAAGTTGTTTTTTTTTTTTTGGGAGGTGGTGGTTACTTTTTTTTGTTGTGATTCTCTCTTTGTCTCTCTTTCACAGTTTTAACGTATTAGTTAATTCCATCAATGATGATGAATCGCGTCTCTCTTCACTCTTCACAATTCACGTTAATATAATTCTTCTCAATATTAAGTAGTTCCAACAATTCACAACAAACTTAAACTCCACAATAGAACTACTCTTATTTCTTCTATACAATTGGATTACATTACATTTATTATCAAATCTATATACTATTATTTGGTTTCCCTAGCGGGAGTGACGATTTACTAATTATGATGACAAACCAATGCAGCACTAGCCAAATTTCTTAACCAATCATGTTTATCAACATCATGAGTATCTTCTACTTCACCCCATTCTTCAGTTTGATAAATAGTTTCTAAATTTCCTAATTCAACTAATTCTTCTAAAGTTTTATGATAATAATCTTCATCAATGGAATTTTTATTAAATTGATATAATTCTTTTAAAGTTTCAATATCATTAACATTTGATCTTAATAAAGTAATTCCACATAAAAATGATTTAGTAGTTAAGATTGTTTTCTCCAAGGCAATTAAATCATAAATTGGTAATTGATTTAACCAATCCAATACAACTAATTGAGTGGTTTCATCTTGTTTATTACCTCTTAATCCATCAGTTTCACAATCTAAATATTTCAATTCAATAGATTTTTGTCGAGGGATTAAATTTTTATTATGAGCATAAATTGTGAAAAATTCATTAAATTCATTAATTAATGGACGATAAATTTCTTCTTGTCTTTTTCTTAATTTACCATCACATTCTTTGTTGGTAGCAAATATAAGACAAGTATCAGTATCAAGATATCTTAACATTTGTAATTTAATATCTTCCAATGCTAACATTTCTTCAGCTTTTTCTGTCTTCAAATCACTCAAATGTTGTTGACTCAAATCTATAGCTCTAGTGGCTAAAGCTGTTAATGGTAAAGTACTTGATTTCACTTTAATATCAGGTAAATGAGTCCATTCATGAGCAATTAAATATGCCAATTGTTTTTTATTGATTGGTAATTCTAATGGGAATCCAAGTGGTGTGCGTAGAGTTTTCCCATCTAATTGAATTTCATATTTTTGAGTTTCATTATTGAATTTAACTTCACCTTTTTTCCAAAATCTAGTACCAGTTTTAGCTAATCTATTAGTTTCTGAAGGTATATTGGATTCAATGGTATTATTTATTCCTAAAGATGGAGTAAGGGTTTTTAATTGATAACATATAGTGGAATAAGTAAATTGTCTATATTGAATAGTGGCAATTGGAATAGATCTTAATTTCCAAGCAGTAGTCCTAGTAAATCTAAGCATTTTGAGGGGGGGGATGGTAAGATATATTTCGTTTGATCTAAAAGGATGAATCTTTCTGTTCAATTTTTTTTTTTTTCTCCAACACCTTTTTATTTTTTCTTTCCTTTTTGTTCTTCTTGGGCCTTCCATTCCAAAACTGAACATACTTATTATAGATTGTTTATTTTTCACATCAAATTACTCTTATAGACACCACATCTCCAAACCCTCCCCCTCCCCCCCCCACACACACACACTCGTCTCATTTAATCATGAATCAAGAAGCATTACAAAAAGTCCTACTTGAAATGGATAATCAATTAAATAAATCTCAAGCAGAATTATCCATGGTTAATTTACAACTTGATCGAGCCATGACAAATTTAACAATAATTGATACTACAAAAACTAAATTAAATAAAATATGTAATACCCAATCAAATGAAAAAGTTTGGCAAGGTTGTGGTAAAGCATTTATTGGTACTAATGTTAATAATTATTTAAATCAATTAGATAAAGATACTAAAGAATATCAAGATAGTAAAAAAAATTTAATCATTAAACAAAATTATTTACAAACTACTCTTCAAAAAACTGTTGAAGGAATGACTAATATTGTTGGTGGTGACAAGAAATAGAACAAGATATGTAGACTCGTGTTTATATATATATATATATTCAATAATGTATAATTTGTATATTAATAGTAATAGTAAAATCGACTTGGGGGCTAAGGAAACTTTGAAACTTATTCAATTTCCTCTTCTTCAACTCCTTCATCAAGTATTCTTCTTTCTAAATCTTGTTCATTAGATTTGTTGTTGTCACCACCACCACCACCACCACCATTTTTCAATTTCTCTAGTTTCATTCTTTCGGTTAAAAATATATTAAGATGATCTTGTAAAGTAGTTAATTCAGCTCGTAAATTACCTAATGGAGTATCTTTATGATCACTTGGTTTATCTCTATCTTCACCACCAGCTTTAATTACTATATCGGAAATTTGAGTTGTTTTCCCATTAGTAGAATGATCTTCATTTTTAGAAAGATGGAAATGTTTAGGTGAATCTATATCAGGAGCAGTGTATATGGCTGTTGGTGTTAATTTCATTGTCAACAATTAAAGGGGGGGGGGAAGATGATTCGTTTAACAAACTATATGTATTATCTCCCAGTTATTGATATTTTTTTTTTATTATTTTATTTGGTACATAATTTTCAAGTGAGAGAAGTTTTCGGAGGGGGTTTTGCAATAATTTCTTGGTAAAAACAACAACATTGAAATTCATTATCTAAAAACGATACAGAACATACTATAAATAATATAAATAATATATAAAGAAAACTTGGAACAGCTGGAACAACGAACTAGATGCAAAAAATATATACAATCATTTCTTTTCATTTCTATTCATCATTAAGAATAATCTTTAATGGGGATTCTTTTAGCAGAATTTGAATAAGCATTGAATTTAACTTCAACAATTTCATTTGGTTTAAAATTCAAATTTGGTATTTCATCACAAGAACAAGACATTAAATAACCATAAAAAACTTGTAATACGGTTTCATCAGCAATAATTAATAAATCACCACTCATTCTTTCCATTTCTAAAATTAATGGTTCAATTTTAATCGCTAAATCATGATATGATTCTGCTCTTGGATAACGATAATGATATGGACTATGATCATATTGAGCATATTCTATAGGGAATTTTTCTCTAATTTCATCATCAGTTAATGTTCCAGTTATACCAGGATTTTTCTGAGATAATTGAACTCGATGTCTAATGGGGATGTTTTTGGCAGCGAAAAATTGAGTGGTTTCGATAGTTCTTCTTTTCACTGATGTCCAAATAGCAAGTGAATTATTATCTTTAGGAGTTGCTTCTTGTTGTTGTTGTTGTTGTTGTTTTTCTTGAAGGTTCCCGGATTTTTCCAAATGATCAAATAATGTATAAGTTAAATTTTTGGCATATTTAATCCCTTCTTCATCTAATGGAGGATCTTGATTATAATCAACGGAATTTTTATAACATCTTGCCAAATATAAAGAACCAGGTTTAATCTTCCCATTCATTAAATAAAATACCACTTTATTAATCAAATAACCATAATTTGAATTATGTAATTCAATTCTTTCACCAAAATTTATAAATTTTATATAAGATAATTCTTCTTCTTCTTCAGATCCCCCCATTTCAATATAATGAGGTGCTAATGCTTTAATTCTTTCTGTGTAATCTTTATAGGCCTTATCATAATCCCATTTATGATAATCTGGAGAAGATTTAGCTGCTTGTTCAATATTATGCATGACAATAGAATCATCAGTAACAAGACTTTCAATGAATATTACTTGAATGTTTAAATCACGGAATTTTTTATGTAATTCTAATCGATATTCAGGAATGGCATTTGTAGCATCATAAATAGCTACTTGACCTCCATCATTACGGAAAAAATTTAATATATCACCAAGACAATCATTAACCATTTTTTCTCTTAAAGCATGAGCTTTAGCTGATTGAGGTGAAGGAACAAATAAATCATGAGTAATATCATCTTCAGCATTAGCTCTTCTATAATT
The DNA here is from genome assembly GCF_000182965.3 of Candida albicans SC5314. Taxonomy (NCBI): domain Eukaryota; kingdom Fungi; phylum Ascomycota; class Pichiomycetes; order Serinales; family Debaryomycetaceae; genus Candida; species Candida albicans. The sequence continues at coordinate 486,022 of NC_032089.1, forward strand.
ACCTAAATGGAAAGAATGAGTATTAACCCCTAACCATCGTAAATATCTTGTTAAAGATACTGAAAGATGAGTTTTACCTCGACCAGGAATCCCCGCTAAAATAATAATGATTTCTCCAGCATGAAATAATCGACCTGATTCCGTCAGATATAATTGTGCTCCACCTAATGAATCCAGTGGATTTCTTTGATTATGAACAGCATCAATACCAGTAATATCACTCATTCTTCTCTTGGGGACATAATTTGCTGGTGGACCATTCTTTACTGAATCTCCCATATTGGGTCTAGTTTTACTAGTAAATGACCACCGTTTAGTGGTTCTTAATTGATTAGTATCGGAGGAAATTGGTGCTGAACCAAAACCATTTAATATTTCCGTTTCAGTGTCGGGGATAAACGATGCTGAAGTTGTTGATGCTGATGGTGATGATGTTGTTGTTGTTGATTCAGACATTCAAAGGAAGAAGTATAAATATTAGTTGTATTTGTATTAGAAATAAAAAAAAAAGAAAGAAGTGTTGATATAGATGTTGGTTGGTTGGTTGGTTGGTTGGTGGGAGGGTGGAGAGTGGAGAGTGGAGAGTGGTGGAGAATAATAAATGGGCGAGTAGGCGAATAGAAACAACAAAAACAAAAACGAATTTATACAAAGAAGTTAAAAGAAGTTAAAAAAATGTCGTTTGTTTGTTTGTTTGTCGTTTGTTTGTTTGTCGTCTTTTAGTTTTCTCCAACTTTTTTCCTTTTCCTTCGTCCCCTAATTTATAGTTCCCGGTTTTATCCCCCACCCTACTTACCGCTCGCCTTTGTTTAATCCCTCCGCCTCTTCTTTCTTCTACCAGTCAGTCCACTTGATTTTCTCCTCTCCAATATGGTAGAATGTTTATATACACCGTTGTTTGCTACCATCACAAAAGAACAAAGAAACGTTCGGTCGCATTTACAACGACAAAAGTTAATTCCTTCGTAGCTTAAAATTCATTCTCTACAACGATGATGACACCAAGAAAATACCTTGCGGTCCCGGTCCCCGCTGCTGCCGCAGCCACTACCACCAGCAGTTTCTACACTAATCTCCGTATGTGTCTGTGTCTGTGTCGCACGACAATCTAATATATAACTACAATTAATATCAATAAAATCTGTTTTCAAAAAATATAACCATTAAAAGTACACTTTCATACTAAATAAAATATCACACACAGTAAGACTAATAATACTAATAATAATATAATATGTAATAATTAAATTAGAATTCTTATTATCTTACTTTTTTTAATTCTTGTTTTTTTATTATAATATTCATTCAATATAAATATCTCTGTCAATTTATTCAGCTTTACCACCTTTTCTTTGAATCAAAGCTTTTCTATCTTTGTCCAAATGTAATTTAGTAATGACAACTTTAGATGGATGAATGTTGATTGGAACAGAAGCACCATTTGATTTTTCTTTTTGTAATTTATCAACTTGAATAGCAAATTTCAATCTATAAACAGAATTAACTTTACCTTCAGAACCTTTTTTAGAACCTCTAACAACTAAAACTTCATCATTTTGTCTAATTGGCAAAGATTTGACATTGTATTGTTGTCTTAATTCTTTGGATAATGGAGCAGATAAAAGAACTCTTCTTTCAACTGATGAAGCAGTGAAATAAGCTTTTCTAGCTTTAGAACGAGATGAAGAAACGTCTATAAAAATGGAATTTTTGTTAGTATTTTACTGAATGTTTCTTAGTCTTTGTTTTAATAGGAAAAGTAAGATAAGGAAGGAACATATTGAAGGGTTATGATTGATTTGATTTGATTTTTCAAGTTTTCCATTCAACAAGTTTGAAAAATGGAATCTCCTATACATAATTTCATCAATATCCCCAAATTGTATTTTTAATATTGAAATTCAATATTAAGGATGTTCTTTATATTCAGGTAAATCGTGAAATCATTATACCTTCTTGGTGTAGTACTTCAGTCAATGGTTTGTTCTGAAAAAAAAACCCTCTTTATTGAAACTGTATTAAACTTAATTCTTAATGGTTGTTGTTTGATGTTCTATCTCCTTTTCAATGTATATATTCCTTTATTTCTTTCTTTTTTTTTTTTCTTTTCCTTTTATCTTCCTTTCTCCATATCTAATTGAATATCTATTTCATACCTTGACTGATCTTGGCCATTTTTGATGATTATATGCTATCTAGTATCGATCCAAAAGGAATTTTTTTTTGAAAAAAATTTGAATATCTTCAAATTGAGTAAGTGTATAGAGAGATGAATTTTTCGCACTGTTGTCTAGTGTAGCTCCTCTACTCAAAAAAAAAAAAAATATATATATAATGTATGTGGTAAGACAAACTGTGCGTAACAAAAGTATTTCTGATACTGCATATACAGTACATTAGGGCTATAGCCCTAACACATATTTAAAATTTGGGATTTACCAAATCAACATCAAATTTCTTAAAAAAATATAAAACGAATAGAAAAAAAAAGACTTTTAGTGAGCTATACTTATTACAGTCTTCTCTATATTGCCAAAAAAAAAAAAAAAAGAAGCCAGGGAATACTCTTATTTCATTATAATGTGAAAGAAAATTTGGTGGGTTCAAAAATGAGGGTATAATTAGCTCCCCGCGGGACTCGAACCCGCGACCCTGAGCTTGCTTGTCATGGTATTAATTTACACAAGACACCGGAGGCCCAAATGCTAACCAACTGCACCAGGGGAGCATATACTACGTTGTCACGTGACACGTTGCTGTCTAGAGACCATAATCATAACCACTGCGCTATGTCAGTGATATCACTCAAAAAAATTTGACCTATTTTTCCATACCAGTAAGTTTTTGGGGTGTTATTATTTAGAAATAAACTCAATTTACTCTAAGAAATTGATGATTATTTAGCTTTCTAATTGTTTGGATAGTCTTTTGGTAAGCAGTTATAGGTATTTACAAGTTTATGTGTCGATAATTGTTGATGATAACTCGGTATAGCTATTTGTAAAAACTTGAACACATAAGCAGCAATTACAAAGACGTAGATTGTATGACAGTAAACCAAATCGATTGACATTATAAATAGTAAAAAAAACTCTTTCATCAATTGATGGTTATCTAGATTTTGAAAACTGATTGATAGTTTCTCCCCCATTTGTAAAAAATTAAATTAACCTTGGAGAAGAAGAAGAAGAAGAAGGAGAAAAAAATCTCATTAAAAGACAAAGACAAAGAGAAAAATGAACCACCACCACCACCAAAAGAAAAATCCATTGAACAAAACTCTTTTAATAAACAAAATCATCATAAAACAATGCATATGATTCAACGAGTTTCAAGTATTGGATTAAGAACATTAAGATCATCAAATATTGGTTCAATTAGATCTTTAATTGTTCTTCCGATATTATCTATCAAACCAACATACATTAGACAAACACAAGCGCAAATCAACTTGAAACCACAAGCATTATTGTTAAATCTTCTTCTTCATCATCATCATCATCATCATCATTACTATTCTACAAAAACAGCTCCACCTCCACCTCCACCTCCACAACCACCACAAGATAAAAATGCTAAAGGAAAAAAAATTCTTAATAGAATAAATAGAGCATTTACATTTTCTTTATCTACTTTATTAGTTGTTGGAGCAGCAGGAATTTCCGTATTAGTTGTATCATTAATATTATCAGAATTATTTTTACCATCAGGAGATACTAGAACATTCAATAAGGCAGTTAAATTAATTGAAAAAAATGAACAAGCACAAAAAGCTCTTAATTTCCAACTGGGTCAAAGATTAAAAGCTTATGGAATAGTATCAGCTGATAAATGGGTTCGTAATCGACCAGTTCAAAGTGTTAAAACGAAAAGAAAAGATGGTAAAGATCATTTAATTATGAAATTTCAAGTTGAATCGGATAATGGGAAATATGGAGTTGTTTCATTAGAACAAATTGATAATTCTATGTGGAATACTGAATTTGAATATATTTCATTAGATGTTCCTGGGTTTAAAAGAATTTATATTATTGAACCACCGAAAAATCAATTGATTCCGAAAATTGGTGGTGGTTCAGGATTTTTAGGACTTAATTGGGGTCCCAAAAAGGATTAACGAATAAGCATAAGGATGATTTGATAATTATTATTATATATTCAAAAAGAGAGAGGAAGAGAGAGAGAGAAAAGTTTCAGAGTATGGGGAGGGGGGAGTAGGCTAAGATTTATTTAAATCAATATAGCAGCAGAACATGTAAATAAGATTTCAATGAATGTTTTCCAAATACTATCATTTTTAAAAGTTATGGCATTACCACCAGCAATCAGTTTTGAAGTTTTAGGGGATTTTTCACCAGATGAAGGAGTTTTATTATTTTCCTCCTCCTCTTCTTCTTCTTCTTCTTCTTCTTCAATTAATTTCCCTTTTTCTTTTTCTTTACTTTTACCTTTTCCTTTTCTTTTAGGGGTGCTTTCTACCTCTTTACCTTTATTAGAACCTGGTAAACCAGGTACATCAGGTTCCTCTTCTTGTACCTCTTTTTCTTCTTCTTTTCCTTCAAGTAAACTTAAACAATTTTGACCATCACTTGAAAATTTATTTTCTAAATCTTGTAATCCACCATTTCTATTTGGTAATAATTCCCCTCGACCTTGAAAATCACAAATTTCTTGTTTTTTACCACATTGTTCATAATATTTATTTAAAGCATAAGAAGTTCTAACTGTTGGATTACAATCAGAATAACGACCATATTTTCCTGATCTTCCATTGGCATTAATATCTTCACAATCAACTTTGAAACATAATTCTCTTAATGCTACTTCTTCATCAAATGTAGCATCTTCAGAAACAACACATGATAATGATTGCCATAAACATTCACATTTAGCTTCATTTGGAGTTGGTGGTAATGTTAATGCCACATCCCAAAAAGAAGAAGAAGAAGAAGAAGAAGAAGATTTATCGTCAATAACACTGTTACTACATATTGGTGGTTCACATATGGTAGCTTCATCCATAGTGATACCAATTGGAGTTGCAGCATGAAATCTCATTTTTAAAGTATCAAAATCGGGTAATTTAGTAATCAGACCATCTTTTTTAGTTAATAAAATTCCATAATGATTTACTTCTTCAAAATATTCATAAGCAATTCCACCTGACCAAACTTTTTTCATGGTAGAACCATAAATTGCTTCAACTTCAGTAAATGGTCTAGGAGTAATTATATTACAACCAAATTCACTGAAAAAAACCGGGACAGAATAATCTTTAAACATGGTTGTTAAATCACGATATCCTGAAGTAGTATAAGTTGAATAACCACACCATTCATAAACATTAATAGCAAAAAAATCCGCTTGACTATTCAAATGTTCTTGACCTTTATCTTCATCTTCATCTAATTGACAAACAAAATAATTGGCAAGATTTTTTCTTATATTAGCATCATCATTTGAAGCATAACCAATAGGGATTTTTCTATAACCTTGTTGATTAATATATTTTTTACAATCACGAATAGCGGCTCTAACAAATGGTGAAGCATCAATATTTGATTGACAATTTGTAACTTCATTACCAGCGAAAAAACCTAATAAATTTTTATAGTTTGACATTGAATCAATAACTTGTTGATATCGATTGAAAATTTCTGTATCCCAATGAGGATAATCTCGTCTTATTGATATTGTTGGTTCGGATAAATCCGCCAATACATAAATCCCCGCTTCAGCAAATGCATTCATACAAACATCATGATTAGCATTGGGATGAATTTGATAAACTCGAACAAGATTTATTCCCAATTCTTTTAAATAATCTAAATCTCTTAAACAAGTGAATGGATTAGCTAATGGATCGATATAATGAGGTTCTTTTGTAGTATCATAGATTTCTCCTTCTTGACGTGTTTTTTGATAAGCTATACCTTTAATAAAAAATTGATGACCTGATTCACATTCAAAAAATTTATTACCAATGACTTTTATTGTTTCTATTTGTGGTTCCAAAAAATCATCAGCGTTGTTGTTGTTGTTGTTGTTGTTGTTGTTATCGTCATCAATAATGGTGGTGACATTTGAACTTAAACCTAATTGGAATATTGCTGTTATTGTTATTAAAAATAACCAGATTGTTGATAGTGTTGTCATGATGGATTAAGATGATTGATTGTGATGATTTTGGTGGTGGTTGTTGTTGGCGGTTAATTAAAAAAAAAAAGGAGTAGTAAAGTTGATTGTTGCAAAAAAAAAAAAAAAAAAGATTTTTATGATCGCAAAATCAGTGGTCTCCTTTTTTTTTTTTGGCATTCAATTATTTACCAATAATTAATCAAATTATTTTGATCTGTCATAGATAAACCAATCAACACCATAACAGAGCTACTTCTATATAGATAGGATCTATTATATTATAATATTACATAACAATTTTTTTGTCTAAACGATTATTATTATCAAATTATTATTATCAAATTATTATTATTATTATTATTAAAAATACAAATTTTCAAATTATTATTAAAATTAGTATATCCCCTTAAGAAGAAGGAAACTTGTGTTTATGGTTTTAAAAAAATTTCATATAAAGTTTTAAATTCTTTCTTACCACGACATTCAATCATATAAATCTCACCATTACCATTACTATTACCATTACTATTATGTTTGACTAATAATCCAGCTTTACCAATTTTTTCTAATACTTGAAATTTCATCTCATCAGAAATCAACCATCTAAACTCATCTTCCACTTTTTCCACTTCTTGTTGTTGGTGTTGTTCATCATTGATTAATTTAAAATAATAGAAAGTTCTTTGAGTTAAATCATCAATTAATTGATCAACATTTAATTTATACATTGATAATATTTTCCAAGATGATGGATTATAAATCATCAATCGTTGATAATCATCATCATCGTGGTCATCGTCATCATCGTCATCAACTCCCTTGTTGGGCTGTAATTTTTGGAGACGAATTTGCATTTGATTAATTTTATTAATATGAATAGTGTGTGGATTATTTATAATATTGGCATTATAAATTTCATTACCATCCAATGATGATAATGAATAAGATTGTTTTCGTGGTGGTGGTGGTGGTGGCTGTTGTGGAGTTCCAAATGATGATGAAAAACTAGTATAGGTAGATGAATGACTCGTACTGTTGTTGTTGTTGTTACTTTGATTTAAATCCATCATTGATGATGCTAATGTATTATCAGAATTCATTAATTTAGATGTATTCAAAGATCCATAACTATTATTGCTTTTCATTATTGTCCTTAAAGAAGAAGTTGAAGTGGAAGTGGTGGATAATAACACACCTAGGGCATTTTCAATATTATTGATTATATCATTAGCTAAATTTCCAGAATTACATCTAATCATAATCAAGATTTTTTCATTAGTTATAGAATTTTTTGAAGATATTTGTAAATCAAGTGCTGATGATGAAGATTTACGAATTTTTGTAAAATTGGGTGAAATATCTAATAATAATATTGGTTTATCAATTATTTCATCAACTTCTTCTTCTTCTTTTTCTTCATCGGTTTCTTCTTCTTTAAATACAATAAACCAACATTTTTGTAATTGATAATTAATAACTATTTTAATAAAAATTTTTTCTGAAATTGTAAGCATTTCCCATTTCCCATATTGATGTTTCCATTTAGATATTTTTAATGAGGAAGAAAAAGAGGAGGAAGATGATGAGGTTGAGGTTAATGTTGAGGTTGTTGGGGAAATGAAAAAATCAATAGTAGAATCTTGATTAATGATATCTTTTAAATCTTGTGGTATAATTAATTCATCTTCTTCTATTATTTGTTGTTGTTGTTGTTCTGGTGGTGATACTAATGAAATTGTTGAACGAGTTTTATTTAAACTAATTGATGAAGATCCATTTTCTTTATATTGTTTGAAAAAATAAGTTGAAGTAGATGAAGGTAAAGCAAATGGACTAGGTAATGCAGAACTAGGTTTACTAATTGGTTTAGAATCAGCATTTTCTTCTTCTTCTATAACAGTACGACTGATAGTTTCATGCTTTTCAGGTTTATTAGTAGTAGTGGTAGTAGCTGTTGTTGTAGTGATAGTTGGAATATTTTCAAAACCTGGAGTATCATCAATAAGATTCAACTTAGATGATCTTTTAAATAAATCAAAAAATGATCTTCTTTTCTTTAATTTTTGTTTATTACTTTTATTAGATGATATCAATGAATTCATGGAATCATTATTATGAATAGGTTGAATAAATGATGGTTTATAATTTTTACCAAAATTATTAATATCAACTGCTGAACCAGTAGAAAGTTGATACAATTTGGTGGTGGTGGTGGTAGTGGTAGTAGTAGTATTCTGTTCCACTGGAGTTTGTTTTGATTTCAAATTCAATTCAGGAGCAGAATTAGCTAAAGATGGTTTATGATATGGAACATTTGGTTCAATCAATTGAATTTCTTTAGTTGATATTAAATCTTCGTCTTCTTCACCACTATCTGATGGTTGTTCACTACCTATAGGTGATGGTTCATTATCATTTTCATTATAGGTTAAAACTTCACCACGAGATGATTTTGGTCTATTTTCAATTTGATCATCATGACAAGAAAATTCATCAGATATTTTCTTTCGATTAATGATTTGAAAATATTTTTCATCATCGTTATCTTCATCTTCATCTAATTGATGATTATAAGATAATGTTTTTTTAATTAATGGAACAGTACGATCATATTGTGATTGTAATTTGACTTTATTGTTGTTGTTGTTGACCTGGTTATCATCGTCATTACTTGTTATTGAAGAATTAGATGTTGAACCAGAATTATCCACAATTTCGTTAATTTCTTCTTCCTCTTCATCATTTGATGATGGGCTATTTTTTTTAAGTGGTGTAGGTGTAGGACTATCAATCAATTCTCTGAATGGAATTGTCCTTCTTTCTGGTGTTGAAGGAGTACTAATGCTTTCTTCTTCTTCTTCTAGGGATGACATATTTTGTTTAAGTTCAGAATCAGATATCACATTAATACCTAATCCAGTCATATTAATTGGACTTGAATGATGAGAATCAAGTAAAAATTTATCATCACCAGGAGTAGTAGTAGTGGTAGTAAAGTTGTTACGTTGAATGGGGAAAATTCTTGATAAATTCAGTACCCATATTTGTATTAATTCAGTATCATCACAATGGATAGTTATAACGTTTTCTGTAGTAGTAGTAGTAGTAGTGGTGGTGGTGGTGGTTGTTCTTGTTATTGGTGATGATAAAAAATCAATAGATTTAAGTATAATTGAATTAGAAGTATTTAATAATGATAATTCATTGATTCTAAATGGTGGATACATTAATGAACGAGAAATTTCAACATCAACATCAGCATCATCATCATCATCATCATTATAATCAATTGATAAAATTGCTAATGAATTATAAATCCCGGTACCAGCAAGATCTAACAACATTAATTCAATGGGTTTATTGTTATCACCCAAATACAATTTAGCATCGGCAGTTCTATCGATTATTTGATCAATGGTGAAATAACTTGAAACTAATTCATCAAAAGTATTATTATCAATATTCATCAAATTTGATGTAAATGGTTTAACATTAGAAAACAAAATATTATTTAATTTTTTATAATAAACATCATTATCATGATTAGTGATAATTTCATGTAATTTTTTGGTGATAATAGTCAATTTATCAAGTATAAATGGATTACGTAAATGATATTCACAAGAATCAATAAATGTTATAAGATTAATTAAATTATCAATGGGGGAATTAATGATACGTTCAGTGATTGAATCACAAAGTTTTTGAGATTTCAATTCAAAAGAATATTTATCAAATAAATTTAAAGTATTATCACCATCAATCCAAATAATAAATTCATTAATAAAACTTTTGAAAATATCTTTTTCATTAGTAGGATGACTTTGTAAATTTTTCAAACTTTGATTAATTAATGATAATAATTTAGAATGTTTTGTTTGTAAACCTCTGGCAATAGTTGGAAGTGAAGAAGATTTGGTGGTTGTGGTGATAGTAGTAGATGATTTAACAATACTTAATATTTCCATTAAATTTGTATTTTGATTAATAGTGTCATGATATAATTGTTCAAGTAATTTATGACAACCAGTAATATCTACGGTCATGGTCATGGTCATAGTTTAAATAATTGTATAATGTATAATTGATGGAAGGAAGGTATGATAGAATGGAATGGAATGGAATGGAATTAGATGGATGGRGGGGGGGGGGGGGGGAGGTATATTGAGTAAATCAATTAAGAAAAAGAAAGTAATTATAAAATTGTTGAAAAATAAAAATGAAGATGAAAATAGAAATAGAAATAAAAAAAGGAAAAATAATCTTTTGCAAATCTATTAATATATATATACAAGAGTGTAATTCATGGTGTAGTATATCTATGAAGTATATCTTATATGAGATGGGAGTGGGTAGGTAGGTTATACATTATGTGTTGTGGTTTATAATTAATTTAGTTAAATTATTTTTCTTCTTCTTCTTCTTCTTCTTCTGCATTTGTTTTTGTTTTTGTTTTTGTTTACCATTTCTTGCATATTGTTTATTATTTCTTTGTTGATTGCTACTACTACTACTACTACTACTACTACTACTAACTCGCCTTTATTACTACCATCCACCCATCAAGATCTACACTTGAAACCYACTATTAAAAGAGATCTTCTTATATATTATTCAATAACTATTTATGCAAAGGAGAGGAGTTAGTAGTAGTAGTAGTAGTAGTTGATTGCTCGTTATTATTCACCCAAGAAGTCTTTTTTTTTTTTTTTTTTTTTCGTGTTTTCTTTGTTTTAATTCGGCTTTTAAGGCTAAGGATGATGTTAAAAGAGCAATCAATTATACGTTTGTTTGTTCGTTCATTTGTTTGTTTGTTTGTTCATTCTTTTTGACTAAGTCATATATAATAACTGCAATAGAATACTACATTAAATGTAACAACAACAACAACAACAATGATAGGTTGGTTTTGAAATAAATAAATCAACTTGTTTGAAAGAAGATTAATTAATTTGAAGTTAGACACGCCAAAAGATATTTTTTTTTTTTTTTGCAATAATTTAACCCAATTGGGAATTGGGGGGGAGGCTGGACTGGACTGGACTGGACAGGACTAAAGAAAGCAACCAGCACACACAACTGAAAAAAAAGAAAGAAAGGCTTGTCGTTTGGTTTGTTCTCATTTACTTTTGATTGTTTTAATTTCGCGTTTCTTTTCTTTTCTACTGACGCGTCTTTGTGGTTTATGGTTTGAACATGCATTTGACTACCTAAATCGTATCCCCTTTCCCCCCCCCCCCCAACACAACCAAGGTAAGGTTAAGATATTAATGACATTGAACATCTCAATCTTATTCTTAATCTTATTCTTAATCTGTTTGTTTAACTTTAAGTTCAAGTTTAAATTCAAAGTTTTTAATAACTATACATATTAACCTTTAGTTTTACGGTGCCTCTGTGTCTGTGTATGTGTGTCGTGTGTTTTATGGTATAGCGCATTTAGTCATTATTGGAATTTCTTGTTTCAATTTTTTATGACGCGTCTTTGTTTCTCCCTTTCCCACCATTTGGTAGCTTCTGTCTTGTCTTCCTTCCTCCCCCCCTTTCAATTTCAGTATCCTTTGATTAACATCTACTACTACTATTACTACTACTACTACTATTATAATTACAATTAACAAAAGGTTTTATTATTCAAACTAACCATTCCATTGTAAATTTAATCTATAAACTATTATTAGTAACCTTCATTAATAATTACCACAAAGCAATGCTATGCTATGCTATGTTAAGCAAAAGAATAAAATCAATGTCGTAAATTAAAATTGTAAATCTGATATTGAATAGACAACCATCAACAGGATTATTATTATTATTATTAGTAGTAGTAGTACTAATACTACTAACTACCACATCTGCCTGCCGATCCAATGTTGAAAAAAAAAATTAACTCATATTTATAATTAGAATTGAATACACCAAGAGATTAGACAGTACTCACAAATTCAAACATTGTAGATATTTGCCGATAATTTGAACAGTTTCCTGCATTATTAATGATTCTATTGATATTACTGTTTTGCTAATGGGGTTCAGGGGTTCAATTCAGACTCAGCTATGTCTGACAGCAATTTACTACTCTGTAATAGATGCAGCCTATAACGAACGATGAAACCCTCATAATCATATAACCTTAATTATTCATTCAGTATTACATTAATTCTCTACCAGCCCCACATGATTCCCTTTAGTTATTCTCTGGTGACAATCCATTGTAACACTTTATCTATACCTTCACCAGTTTTCCCACTTACTAATTCTACTTGCCATTTATCTCGTTGTGGGATTTGTTTATTCAATTGTAATAAATCAATGACTTTTGTCTTTAAATTTGACCAATCTCGTTGAGGTATTATATCAATTTTATTAATCACCACAATTAAATATATTCCAATTAATCGATCTTGTAAAATTATTTTTTGTTTTAATTCTTTATAAGATTCATTTAATCGTTCTAAACTTAATCCATCAATAACCCATATTACAATATCGGTTTTATCAAAATAATTGGCCCAAAATGATCTTAAACTAGTTTGACCTCCAATATCCCATATATTCAATGTATATTCATCGTTACCGTTACTGTTACTGTTGTTGTTATTGTTGTTGTTGTTTTTTGGGGTATAGAATAATGTATTGATTTGGAACCCCATGGTGGGTGATATAGTATTAATATCTTGATTTAACATTTTTTTAATAATGGTAGTTTTACCAGAATTATCTAAACCTAATGTTAATACTCTTATTTCATTATCTTTTAATTTTTGTTTTTTAATAATTGTAAGTAATCCCATAATAATTAGAGGAAGGTGGTAAAGTTTAAGATAGGATGATTTAATAAGGTTGTTGTTGTTGTTGTTAGTATGGCTCATACATGATCAATTTTCTTTGATTTATTTCTTTTTGTTCTCTCATTTGATTTACAATTTTTCTTTTTTTTTTTTTACTTATCAAAACCCCTGCTTACTCTTGATTGCTATTAAACGTATCCTATACCAACTCACTTAATATATTCAACTATATTCAATAATGATATAAACATATACTAGTCAAAATTATGCCCCGTATAAAGAAAGAACTTATAGAGGTAAAACAAAAGCAACAAAGATCTATATTAGATTTTACCACCCAACAACGGCAACAGCAACAGCAACGGCAACGGCAACCCAACAGATCATCCCAAGTTGTAACTATCAAATCAGAAACTATAACTAATACTACTACTGAAAACTCATCAATAGTGTATTGTCCTATATGTAATGAAGGTATAACTCATTTAGATTTACGTGAACGAACTGATCATGTAGATACATGTTTAGTACGCGTCACATTTGTTGAAAAGGCGACGTCCACCAGCACCACCAACACCACTACTACTACTACCACAACAACAACAACAACAACCACTATACCTGTGAAAAGAGAAATATCAGAAGTAAAATCAGAAGAAACTATGATGGAAACAGTAGTACCAAAACGAGAATTTAACAATTCATTATCATCAATATTAATATCATCATCGTCGTCGTCTTCTTCTTCATCAAGTTCAACTGAGAAAACAAATAGTTTAATTAAAAAGAAACGGAAAATCGATCCTGAAAATAAACTGAAATATATCAATAGAGAATTCAAGAATAGCAGCAAAACCAATATCAATACCAATACCAATATCAATACCACTTTTATTGATCAACCTAAGATTATTAAGCCACCAACAAGTATAAAGCATGTTAAAAAGAAACCAATTCCATCACTTAAAATCATGACATTCCCATTAACTCAAGAACCTTCTTCATCTTCATCTTCATCCTTGATTTATCAAGTGGCAGTTGATGCATTTTGTTTTGCACCTCATGATACTATAAATCAATATTTTTTAACTCATTTTCATGCTGATCATTATGGTGGAATTTCGAAAAAATGGGCTTATGAAAGAGTATTTGGAAATGATGAAGATGCTTTTAATAACCAAACTTTTGATTTTGATGATGATTCAATATATAAGAAAATCATTTATTGTACTGGTATAACGGGGAGATTATTAACTTTAAGATATTCTATAGATCCTCGATTTATTAAACATTTAGAATTAGATACAAGGTATAAAATTAAAAGCTACACTGAGAAAGAAGATGACGAGGAGGAAGAAGAAGAAGAAGAAGAAGAAGAAATGGAATCAAATGATATGACACCAGGATTATATGTTACCCCAATCACGGCAAATCATTGTCCTGGAGCAGCGATTTTTTTTTTTGAATCAATTGGTATTGATAATAAAATTTATCGAATATTACATTGTGGAGATTTTCGAGTTAATATGGAAATTTTAAATCATCCAATATTAAGGCCATTCAGCTTGACTCATTCAAAGAATAATTTGTTACAACTGATTGATAAAGTATATTTGGATACTACTTATATGTCACCAAAACATAATTTACCAAAACAAGAATTAGTTTGTGAAATAATGGCTAATTTATTTCAAGATTTAATTCAACAAGAAATAAATAAAGATGAACAAAAAAAAACGACCAGTAATTTATTTTCAAATTGGTTTGGAAATTTCACTCAATCAAGAATAACTGATTTTTGTACCACCTCCTCAACCTCAAAAAATGGATTAACAAGGCCTATCAGGAAGAAGAAATTTTTAATAGTTATTGGTACTTATATAATTGGCAAAGAAAAATTAGCTATATCAATTCTGAAACGTTTAAATAATTGTTTAATTTATTTACTGAGTATTGGTTCACGTAAAGATAAATTTGAAATTTTTAAAACTTATAAAAATGATTATTTAAATCTGGTAATGACAATTGAAAAAGAATTTGGTAACATCAACGATACAAACGATAGTGATTGTATGATTCATTTAGTTCCAATGACATTAGTTTCTAATAATGAAGAATTGAGTAAATATTTTAATCATAATAAATATTATCAATTTTTCGAACGATGTATTGGTCTTTGTCCAACTGGATGGAGTTATAGTAAGATAGCCAATACAAAAAAACCAAATCAACAACAACAACAACAAAAAGAAGAAATAGAAAACGATGAAACTGGTAGTGGTGGTGGTGGTGGAACTGATGATTTGTTAATTTCTCAATTGGAACAAACTATAACCATGATGGAAAATCAACCATCATTTAATTATATCAATGATATATTATCACAAATACCAACAACAACACCAAATAGCACCAAAAGAAAGACTAAGACCAATACCAAGACTAAAACCAAGACCAAAACCAAGACAGATCCTGATTTATATCGATTATATTCAGTTCCATATAGTGAACATTCATCATTTAGAGAATTAGCTTATTTTATAATTTTTTTCCAAATTAAACAAACTATTCCAACGGTTAATTATGAAAATGAATTTCAATTGATTAAAATGAATCGAATTATTCAAAATTGGGAAAAAATCCGACAAATCATACTTAAAAGTGATAGCAATGGTAGCGGTGGTGTTGATGATGATAATAATAATATTCCTGATGATTTATTACAACGAATACAACGATTGTCATTGAATGATTTTTAAGAATGGGGGGGTGGTGGTGGGTATAGCCCACCTATTTATCATGGTTGTAAACGTATTTTTAAAGTGGTGGCCGTTTATAAGTGTGTATTGTATAAGTCTAGAATTGTATGTGTATGTGTATTAAATAGAGAGGAAATATAAGCTTAAGAAGGACTGGGAAGTAGTAGTAAGGTGGGGGTCCCACTATTCTGCTTTACCATCTTGACTTGTTGGTAATAATGATTAAATATTTACTTGCTCTTTTTTTTTTTCATTTATTTAATCTATTCAAATATACAGATATATATATATATATATATATATAAATATCTCTTTTCTTTTTAGTATGCTTTCCCTTATACTATGATTTTGGGGTTTTTTTCAATTTATTATAATAAATATTTAAAATATTTTCACATTCACTTGGATTATTACAATCACTCCATTGAGCAACAAAATCTCCATCTTCATAAATCAGATTACCAGGTAAACCATTATCTTTAAATTTATGACTAGCAGCAATAGTTTTAATTGGAACAATAGTAGTTTTACTTAAAATAAAAGGATGCCATTGTAAAATATGAGTTAAAGCTGAATCTGGTCCATAAGGAAAATTCGGATATTGGAAAAAAAGATTATCACCCCATATATCAATCATTGATTTCCCAATATAATCATTTTTCATTAAAAATGAATTAGTTTCAATTTTTTGATTTGATTGAGTTAATATAAATCGAATTGAATCAGCTCGAGCATTTTTATAAGTTTTAATAATTCCATCTGGTGGTATTAAAGGTAAATCTCTTAACATTATTGAATTTAAAATTTCTGGTTTTAACATATAATCATGAATATTTATATTCATATTCATAATTAATCCATTTTCATCTAAATACCAAAACCATTTTGTTTTCGGAAAGGCAAACATAGCAGCTTTCATACAATAAACTCGAATCCATTTAGCTCGTTCTTTATCTTCTAAATATTGGAAATTATTAAGTATTGGTAAAAATTCTTCTGACCATCTTACATAAACTCCATAATTTTGTAAATGAGCATAATCTACTCGATTTTGAACAATTTTAGTCAATCCATCTAATGAATATTTATTAAAATCAACAGCAGTAACAATCACTAATTCTGGATATTTTGAAGAAGAAGAAGAAGAAGAACCTGATTTAGGTTTAAAAACAATTTTATCTTGATTTTTGAAATAATTTTTAGCAGCATTTAATGGCAGATTATCATTTTCTTCCTTTTCTTTAGCTTTTTGTAAATTTTCATGAGGATCATCTAAAAAATTCAATGATTTAATCCCAGTTTTATCAATTCCATTTTCTTTATATGTATGTTCTATAAATAATTTCCTCGTGGTTAATTGTTTTAATAATGGGGCATGTTCAATGGGGGGATAAATATATTTGGATGAAGTTTCTATAAGTTGAGTACTAGTTAATGGATGAGCTTGAGGATAATGAATTTTTGAAATTGATTTAGAAAATAAATATGAAAATGGTGATAAAAATGAATTGAAAAAAATATACCATATAATAAATAATACAATTAATATTAGTGGTAATCGTTTCTTTCGATTAATTTGATGAAATGTTGCAGGTAGTGGTAAAAATGACGTTGATGATGGGTTGTTTTTACCATATTTTGGTTTAAAAGTTCCAGATTTACCAACTCCAAACATGATTTGAAAGCCTGTTTATATTGAAGGGGTGGTGGTGGCTAGATGAAGTGTGAAACAAAAAATAAAAATAAAAATAAAAATAAAAAAAAGGATCAGTGTGTGTAAAACAAAATCAAATATCTTCAAGGATAAGATATTCCTATTGGTTGTTGTTGTTGAAGTCTATAATAGTAACCAAATTAGGAAAGGAAGATCAAAGCCACTTTGTTGATGTTGTTGATGTGGTTGTTGTTGAATCTAAAGAAGTAAAATTTTTGATCAGTAGAAATTCTATAAAATTTTTTTTTCCTTCGTCATCGTTCGGTTCGTTCATTGTTTTTGTTTACACTTTTACAAAAGAGAGAGAGAGAGAGAAATTTCTTTATAAAATTAGCAACACACACACACAGGCACACACACACACAACTAATTAACAATAACAATACCCAGTCTACCCCCCCGCCCCCCTTTTTTAAATTATTTTTTTTTTTTTGGTCTCCCAGTCCTACCTCGTGTTGGACGTATCCCAGTGGACCTACTCGTTCTAATCTGGCACACTGAATGGAGTGTTTTCTACCATCGGAAATTAATCTCCAACACATCTCAACACATCTCCATTCTCATGATTGGTTATTCACTACTACTAATGATACATTTTATTACATTTTTTTCTTTAAGCTTTTCATAAAACTATACGACATATATATATATATATAAGACTACAATATTCACTTATCAAGCAAGGGACACTAGTAAAATCATTCTATTAAAAGTAACCTTCATTTTACTATTGATTGGTCACGGCACCATTTGCAGCAGTTTCTTTATTAATTCTATCTTCAATCACTTGTAAAGCCACTTGTCTACGTCTTTCAGCTACTGATTTAGCAACATTCTTTTGAGTTTGATTAGTTTGTTCTTGTCTCTTTTGTGCTCGTAAATTACTTTGTTCAACAATTTCATCATTAAATGGAGTAATAATACCTAAAAACACGGAAATATCATATCCATGTTGGAAAATTGGGGTTAATATTGGTCTAGTCACTTGTGGGAAGAAATCAATCAATTGAAATGTATCTGAAGCATCACCAATCATAATAGAACTATTTTGCATATCAATGGAAGAACCATTATTACCACTATTTGTTGTTGTTGTTGATGTTGTTGTTGTTGCTATGGGTAATGTAGGTTCAGTATTTAATGATTGGAAAAATCTTAAATAAAAATATGATACGAAAAAACTACCAATTGAAGGAATAGCAGGATATAATGATTGACTAATAATAATTGACCATAAACTAAGGAATATTATTAAAGCAAATGGAACATGTTTCACTCTAAAATTAATTAAACCTTGAAATAAAACAATATTATGTTCCGGAATCAATTGTTTACAAACCACCAAAAATCCAAAATAATACGATATTCCTCCACCTAATGGTTGATCCATATTTTTACCATCTTGTCTAATAATATTCGAAATAATAGCAATTATCACCGTGATTAAATTAGTTATACTACCAACTATAATCACAAATTTTATTACTTCTAAATAATTACCCCAAAATCTTTCAGCAAATTTACTACCAATATATAACACCACAAATGAAAATATAAATGATATTATACTAATTTCAGCAAATATTGACAAAATTAGAACCCAAGGGTTATATATGGTTGATCTTGGAATTAATTGAATAAAAGAAATTTTAACATCATGAAGTTTGATTTCCTCCAGTGATGATTGTAATGATTGAAATTGTTGATATTTTAATACTAATAATAATATTGATATTCCAGTTAATAATCCAAGTAAAATCTTGGATGATTTTGGTAATTTATGTCCTCTTAAAATACTCATAATCTATAATGTCTCAACCCTCTTCCCAAAAAACAAAAAAAAAAAAAATTTGCAATTAATTGAAAAACTAGTAGACTTGGTAGATTTGGTATGTTTTATAGAAATTGAATTAGTATCTTCTGTTATTGTTGTTGTTATTGTTTACTCTTTGTATGGGTTGGTATAGTATATAACTTTGATTCAGTATTCCGTGCTTTTTTTTTTTTTGACTTTGTCGTTGTTGTTTAATAAATCTTTTATGGTCGTGTTCGGGTGTACAACTTTTTCTATTGTTAGAGAAAAAAAAAAATTTTGAAAACAACTATCGCGACTTTGTTACTCTTCCATCACTCCCCCTCCTCCTATTATCAGACCACCCACCACCACCACCACCAACTAACAAACCTACAATTACATAACAAATAAAACAAACAAACAAAAAATACTGTATACATATAGATAGATAGATAGATAGATAGATAAAAACAAGTAATATATTTATGTATATATATAAAAACAACTGTGTAATAATAATAATAATGATAATATAATAATATAATATGAAAAAAAAAAAGAAAAAACAAAAACTAATATATAAAGTTACATTTGGAAATAATCCTTTCCCCCGTTTTACTGTTTTTTATTTTCTTTTCTTCTTTTCAAAAAAAAAATTCTTAAAAAAAAACAAAAACCAAAATTTATGAATAAATGAAATAATTATAAATGAATAAACCACTTCCGCCCCCCACTTAATCTCTTAAACTCTTAAACTCTGAATGGATTTGTAGAATAAGGGGTGGTAGTTCCAGTAAAACGAGTACTCAAATAACTCCAAGTGTAGGTTTTTGGTCTATGATTACCAGTATCATTATTACTGACATTTCTTGGTTGGAATAATCCATCAGCAATAGAACCAGATCCACCAATATTGGCAAATTGATCAACAGGAATTTGTCCCGAAGCAACCGCTGGTGCAACAATAATGACAATAAATAATATCAACACGGCAAAATATAAAACACAATATTTTCTCACCATTCTCTTTCTTAATCTGGCTTGTTTCAAAGAATAAATTGGTGGTCTAATTAATCTTGATGGTTTCAACCAGAATAACATCATTGAATGCCATCTATCAACTAATGGAATAAACAAAAATGGTAATTGACAGAATAAAATAATATGTGCCAAAACGAAATCACCAGCAAATTCCGACATTTCAATGATTTTAGCAACAAATTCACGAGATGGTTGAGTAAAAGCCATCCATCCCATACCAGTATTATACCATTTACCAGTCCAGAAAGCAGTATTGGCTTTATCATTCTTAAATTCTCTAGTCAAGAAACATAATGTCAAAAACTTGAATAATAATCTTTGAACATAAATCATGGTGGCAATACCCAACATTAATCTGGCAAAATTGAAACCTTCAGTGACCCACATAACAATAAAGAAAATAATATGAACAATGACGGCAACACCATGGGCAACACCAGCAATAACAGCACCAGTCTTTTTACAACATAATCCTAACATTGGACCAGCACAACATGCCATGGCAAGACAAACACCTAAGCATCCCATATCAATAACAACTGGAGCTAAAGCACAAATAATAAGTCTCAAAGTAGAATTAACTGGTTGTGGATCAGTAGATCCATTGATTTCATATGGATAACTAGTAACCCCAGTTTGAGCATTAATAAAAGTATAAGCAACATAAAGACCAGCAGTATAAATCAATGTTGGTAAGAAATCAGCAAACAAAACATTGGATCTATGAGCTCTTGAAGCATCACCAGCAGCTTTTTCAGAAACATCACCAGTCAACTTACGTTTGAAACCAGTGATACGTGATCTAGAAAGTCTAACATAACCAATCCATGAGTTTCTGTGCCATTTAGTGTTACCTCTAGATAACCATCTAATGAAATCTCTGTAATCAAGGAAAAAGTCTTCCCAAGCAAATTGATGAGGATTGAAAATGAATGGGGAGAACATTAAAGCCGATAATGAAGCCCAGAACCATAATAATGGTGCTTGCCAATGAGAAACTGTACCAAATAATAAAATCAACATCAATCTTGCTCCCATATAAATGGATGAATCAGCAAAACGTGAATACAAGATTGAAAATGGAATTCTTGAAGTGGCAAAACCTCTACCAGTGGAAATATATCTAGCACCACCAACGGTCAAATCAGTGAAAACCGATGATGAATAAATTTGGGCAACGAAAACTTCGAAAAATGGTGACATGGAAATAAAATGTCTAACAAATCTTTGGAACGCTTTCCATACCCCTCTTTCAATCAATTCTTGTACAACCAATGGAATGAAAGAAATGAAGAAAACAATGAAAATAGACAAAGTATAACGTCTAATCCAATCAACGGCAGGAGCAATATTGTAACAACCAAATGGATACAAAACATCAGTAACTGGGACATCTTTGTTGTAAGAACACATGATAGCTTCATGAGCTAATGAATTCAAGTTAGCCAACACCAAAATAAACACTTGTAAAGACAATTGAATAAACAAGTTATTAATATGGAAACCTGGATGACCATAGTAAAATGACAAAAATCTATCCAATGGAAGTTGAGTACCCAAATAGAAATATTCTCTTGAAAGCATTTGTTCTCCCATACCAGCACCAATCTTGGTGGTGAAATTCAAAATGGATCCAAAACCTAAATCTCTACCTTTACCACATTGATAATATTCACAATGCTTGATTTTACCACCTCTCATCATGGCATTCATACCAGCATAAATATCTTCATTCAAATGTAAACCCTTTTGTGCTTTAGAAACACCACCTCTAGTTAACATAAATGTAGCATTCAAAAAATCCGGATGACCATAATGCAATTTACCTCCAATTTGTGCCAAAGTTCTTGCAAACAATGTACCAAAAGTTTGTTCTTTACCAGCAGCAACATCACCCAAAACACCAGAATTTTCTGAGAAAATATATTCTCTAGCACCCAAAAATGCCACTGGATCCTTCTTGGTGTTATTATCTTCAGATTTCAAATTTGGTGCATATGGATTAACATGTTCAACATTCATTTCTTCAAATTCAGCCAAAACTGATCTAATCTTCAAACATTCTTCCAAATAATTATCTTGATTAGCATCAATCAATTGAATATATTCACCTCTATGGAAAATAACCGCATGATTTTGATTATCAGATTTACCATCACCCAAAATTGGATTACCAGACAATTGAACTCTGAATTTAGGACGACGTCTACCATTTTCTAACATTTCACAATGACCATCAATCAAGGCAGAGTATACTCTTGGTTCCTCGTCCTCATTCAAAGCCGGTTCTTCATCCAAGTAAGCAATTTGCAAATCAGGGTAAGCACGCAATAAGAACTCAGCATTTTCCATTTCATCATCTTTGAATTTAGACAATCTTTGCATAGAAACCAAAAATCTAAACTTTCTTCTGGCCATTCTTTCTAAAGCTAATTCTAATCCTTCAGGATCACCACCGAAATATTGAACCAATTCTGGGTTTTCCACTCTGTATAACAATTTAATGGCTCTGGCATAATTCATAAACCCAGATACAGTTCTGTACAAAGTTTGGGATCTCAATGAAGCCCAAATTCTTGTTCTTAAAGTATATTCAGGGGCGGCAGACTTGAAACCAATACAATAGAATGGTAAATCATCAATCTTGGATTTCAATCCATCTTCAGATAATTTTTCAGAATCATCACCATTTTCATAAGCAGCAGTTTCTTCAGCCAAAATCTTGGTGTCCTTAACAAAACAATCCCATTCAACTGGATGTAATTGTTTCAAATATTCCAATAATGTCACTCTTGAGAATTGATCATCTTCTCTAATGATTTCTCTCAAAGATAACAAAATCTTTTCCGAATAATGAGGAGTGAAAACAGTAAAAGTTGGCATATTATCAACTGGTAATGGTTCTGGCATTGGTGTAGCCAAAGATTGAGCGAAAAATGAAATTCTTCTTTCAGCTTCAGAATTTCTTGGGAAAAATTCCGTTTCAAAATTGTTGTCATCTTGAGAAACAAAGAAAGTTGGAGCTCTCAAAGTTCTCTTACCTTCAATTTCAGATGGGACTTGATGATACAATAATTTTTGAACGTGATCAATGGCTAACAAATGTTCTCTGTACATGGAAATAACAATGGCATTCCAAATTTGTGAAATCAAAACTTTAGGTTTATATTTGATTTCCATTTCCGTGGTAGCTAAAATCTTGGAATAAATTCTCTTTGGCAATCTGGTGAAAATGTTTCTCCAAGGAGTCAAAATGGAAATACCCAAATAGAATGAACGACCAATGGAGAAGATACAGTTACAAATAATGTACCACATATAAGTATCCAAAAAGAACAATAACAAATCAACAAGATACATCAACCCCAAGACAATCTTGGCTTGGTTTCTACAAACAATATCTTTGTACCAAACTTCACCAACACATCTCATTGTCATGGTCGACAAGTTTCTAATAGGATCTCTTAAAGACAATGTCAAGAAGAAATAAGATTCAACCAATTTGGCAAGGAAAACCAAAAACCATAACAAATAAGACATCCACATATCTAAACCTTTCAATTTAATGTAGTTGGCAGTAAATGTTTGTGATGCAATATATCTTCTTGATCTCTTGTTCATGTATGAAGTGAATAAACCACCCAATGGCATGACGGCAAAGAATACTAAAGTGGCCACAGCAATGAAAAATCCAACAATCGACACAGCATATGCCGATTTCGAATAAATCACCAATTTGGTAATTTGGAATGTATAAACTGGTGGAACCAAATTGAGTAAGAAAATTAACACCAAAAATAGCATACGACGACTCAAATGTTGAGCACCGGCCCATTCTCTAGGCACGAAAATCCATTCGAAAAGTGTGGCAAGAATTTGAATAAATGAAGCAAGAACACCACCAATGGCACAAGCAGCCCATCTTGACGAAGCAAGTGGTTGTTGATTTATGGTTTGGACATAATGTTTAGTATACAAGGTTGGGGAGTTGTAAGCAGTGTACATCCAGTAGATGGTACCATGGATAATCCAGATTCTATTAAAATTGGTAACGAAATGCAACCAGGTTCTGATTTCCTTATAAGTTTTGAAGAAAACATTCTTCCATTCAACTTCACCTAATTTCAAGAAACGTTCTTCTTGAGGGATATCAACCAATCTGGTTCCATCTTCAAAAATAATTCTGGAAATACCTTCTGGGTACCAAAACAATTGATTGACATCATCATAACCAATGACCTTGTTGTGGTCTTTTTCACGCTTGACAAATCTTCCATCATAAATTTCATAAACTTGAGATCTGATGAATCTGTAAAGTGGAGTGATCACACGGTTCAAGTAATCACCTTCAGGCACTGGTTCTTGTCTTTGTTGACACAATGGAGAATTTAAATAATCAGTGGCAGATTTGTAAATGTAACACAAACATTCAGGAGTAAAACGAACTTGATTGGCTTCACCCCATATCAACAAATAAAGAGCAAGGTCTCTTACTCTTTCTTCTGGAGTCAAAGAGTTCATCTTGGCTTTCCATCTGATTTCAGCGGCTTCCAATGAATAATCACCTTCTAATTCATTAGCAAGAGCATCGACATCTTGACCATGTTCTTCAGCAGCTTTTCTAGCTTTTTTGGATTTCTTGGAAGCTTTTCTGGCTTTTCTACCAATTTTACCTAAAGTCATATTAGCAAAACCTAAGGAATCATCCAAATCTTGTTGTGAAGAAAAATACCATTTTCTATAATTGGCATTGTCACCACCAATATAATCAGCATGTAAACTCAACAAGGCCTGAGCTGGTGACATACGGGAAGATCTCGAGTCCAACAATGTCATAAAGTAATCAAACATGTTTCTCATAGAATCTCTTTGGAAACCAAATTTATTAGTCAAATCAATGAAAATATCTTCGATGTGTTCAATCTTAATTGGAGCTTGAGGATCAGCAGACCAAGCTGGATATGGCAAGTTCGATGACATATTGAATTGAGTTGGATCGTAACCTTGACCTTGACCACCATAAATTGGTGTTGAAGCACCAGAAGATCTTGGATCACCACCATAACTCATTTGAGATGGGGTGTATTGAGTACCGTATTGATCATAACCAGGAGTTCCAGGAGTTTGACCACCATAACTAAAGTCAGAAAAGGCTTCTGGGTCAGCATTATAACCCTGGGCATTCATTGGTTGACCACCATAGTTGGCTTGGTCTTGATATCCATCCATGTCATATGGTTGTTGTTGATATTGAGCATTTGGATCGTAATAATCTTGTTGGTGTGGTTGTTGACCCATATCATCATACTGTTGTTGGTAATACCCTTCTCCTCCTTGATGAGGTGGCATACCGCCCTGTTGATTAGGGTCGTAATAATGATTATTATTATCGTTATACGACATCTAATTTGAAAAAAAAGATAAGTTAGTATATCAGTTGGGTGTTGGTTTTTAATATTTAAAAAAAAAGAAGGGGGGAAATTAAAAGAAAAAGGAAAAGTTATTATTATTTTGAAAATTGTTGTTATTAAATGTATTGTGTGTGTTGTGTGTATGTTTGTGTGCTTTTTGTTCAAAAAAAAAAACAGCAAAATCAAGAATTAATTTTTCGTTTGTTGTTGCAATGATGGGAAATTGAAATAATAGTATATGTGAAACGTAGTTGTGACAACTCAATTTGTAATCGAAATAAACTGATATCTCTTAAATTAATGGGAAACTGGGTTTCTATTGAGATCTGGAAATGTGAATCTGACCCTATAATAAAAACAGCAATCCAAATTATGTAAGATATTGCAAACTTTTTCCTTTTAAAAAAATTGTACCTGAAATCGTATGAGATCAAACAAAAAAAAAATTTTGCTCGAGATTTGTGAGTAGTAGGAGGATTTCTTAAACACCAAGAAGTTAGATTGATTATATATGAATGCTAGATTCTTTGATAAATTGATAAATACAGGAAATACTGTTTGTTTTAAATGGATATCTTTTGGACTTATTTCAAATTGGGTAATCAAATGCCTTAAAACTGAAGATAGCAAATGTAAAAATTGCTTTTTTTTCGTTTCTTTTACCAACTCACACGCACACACAATTTTTTTTTGCTAATTTTAGAATTCTCTTTAAAATCTTAAAAAAACAACTTGAGGAAACCTGTCTTTATCTAAATGTTTGATAATTCTATCAAGTATTCCAAAGTATGAAGTATGAAATGATGTTGATACGATTGTAGTAATTCAAAACTGATGTTGTAGTTTTTTTGAACTGAACAAAACACCAAGATCTGTGAATCGAGGCTATGTTTTAAAAGTATGGTTATGATGCACACTACCATAATATACCACGAATCTCGTCTTGTATTTTTTTTGGCGACTCTCTTTCGATGGATGTCTTTATACAATCTCACAACATTTGACATACAATAAAACAAGATCTCGAGCTGTTGTGCTGTTGGATAAATTGATTATGGATTGGTGATATATTTACTTTCCTTATTCAAATGCTCACATTATGGAAACTTCAAAATAATAACTTTTTCTTTTTCTTTCTAAAAGAGTTGGATTTTAACAAATAAACGTTACATACCTTTTTTTATGTTCTTTTCAAACCTCTTGTAATTGAATAAAGCGAATGAAAGGTGATAATACTTTTAAAAAAAGATGATCAATGGGAGGGTAATAGGTTAATGAATATTGTAGATGTTTGGGATAACGATTTGATTATAAGAATAGAAAGGAAGAAGAAGAAAAAGAAGTTATAAAAGATTTGGAAAAAAAAAAAATAAAAAAAAAAGAAGAATCAAAGTCAAATCAAAAAGGGAACCTTCGTGAAAGGGAAAAAGGGAAATCAAGATTCCATACAATCAAAATCCAAATTCAAATTACATATAATATGAAACAGAACTAAATAGAAACTCATTAAAAGTAACACAAATATATCTTGCATCTAAAAAATTTATAGGAGGAGCAACTTAAGCCTAAACTGTTATGCAAAAAAAGAAAAATCCAACCAACAGATGGTTCCATAAAATAACTACTACTACCAACTAACTAACTGAAATTGTAGACAGAGAGACGATATATAGAAAAAAAAAAATTACATGCTGAGATTATTTGTATGGTGTTGGGTGCGTGCAAAAATGTTAGAAAAAAAATAAATCTAAAACAAAAAAAAAAGAAACGAGAGTGTGTAAATTGGCTTAGAATTGATTTTGTAACCACAGCTGAATTTCCCAATATGAACTTAATTTGTAAAATATAACTAAAATTTACAGTTTGACCCTTGCCCTCCTTTCCTTTGGATTGCAATTTCTTCGTGTGTGTCTAAGCACCCAGGGCCACGACGACGCATCCACATCCTCCCACCACAACTAAAAAACTATGGCTACATCGAAAAATAATATTTTTGATTTTTGATTTTTCTCGCGACCGTGTTAATGAATTTGTTTTTTCAGCCGACTGCCGACTAGTATGAAAAAGCAAAAGAAAACTAAGCAAGAAGTATTATTTGTTTTTCATTCGGATGCTTGTAATTGCCTTTCTATTTGCTGGGTATATGACCCATCATATCTACTGCCATTGATTGAATTTGTATCCTGTTCAACTTGTTTTATGGTTGTGAATAAACAGAATTCAGCTCTTTATTCATTCGCGCTAAGTCGTGTCATATTTCGCGAATCCTTTTGCACGGTACCTTAAAATCTATTTTAGTTTTCTTGTCGAACCGTGTCGTCGTGGTATAAATTTTTTTTTTTCTTTCTCTCACTCTCTCAGAAAAAAAAATAAGGCGTGTAGGCGGTTGTGTCGGGTGTTATCAGTACATTTTTTATGCAACAAATGTTATACAATTTCTTTTTTTTTTCTCTTCTGCTTTACAAGTTTTCCTTGACATGTATTTCTAAAAATTAGGCAAGAACAACGTTTAAGAAAACATTAACAACAGCTACAGAGAAGAATGATGTTGGTGATTTTGAGTAGAATGTAAGGAGTAAGAACACAATCGGTATCTGAAAAGTTCGTTCTTATACACTAAAACTGGTCTCTGTTTATCAATTTATTTCGGGGATCTTTACATGGCAACGACATACTTAGTTACTTACTTCGTGGGCAATGGTTAGTTAAATGGAACGCGTACAAAATCAAAAAAAAAAAAATTGAAAAAAAGTTCACGGGTAAATTTATTGATTTAGTGTCGTCCAACGGGCGGATCAAAATCACAATCCCTCCCTCCCCCTATTCATGTCAATTTGTTCGTTCGCTGCCTAACTGGGTCCCCCTGGACTACAAAGTTCCATGATATTTAATTCCTTACATTCCTTTTTGCTTTAACATTCAATTCAATTCCAACCTGTAAATTTCTTGACAATGTCCATTGAAAAAATAAAAAGGAAAGTGCTGTTCCAATTTCAGAATCTATTAATAGCAATCAATAAAATAAAAAATATTTGTATTGGTGCACGTAAAAATAGAAAACCATATTTAAGAATGATGCTGGTTAAAAAATAAATTTGGCAAGTGGGCAGTGGCAGTGATAGTGATAGTGATAATGGTGGTGGTGGCGGTGATGATGCATAAATTAATATGTATCTGTGCGCTGTTATTTTAGTTGGCATGACATTATAATTGTTTGATTGGTCAGGGCGTTTTACTTAGTCGTGTGAAAGAGCAAAATATGTTTTGTGTAAATTTGTTTTTGGTTGCCTTGACAACGAATAAATTTTTTCCTGAAAGCAGAAAATCCGAAATTGCTTTTATATTTTCTTCGGACCACAACAAAAGTGGATCTGTTGGCGGTGGGCGGCGGCGGCGATGTTATATTGGACAAAGAAGTTAGAAAAGTGGATTTCCACTTCCAAAACTATGCCTTGCTTCTTCGTAGCCTTGTTGGTCTGTCTCTTGTTATTTTGCTCGATTATATCAATTACACATCCAAATGACGTGATTAGTGAACGTTTGAGACAAGTATTTAGTCCGTAGTTTCAGATTTGCTAGTAATTATCAGACTAAGGTACTTTTCTAAGTTGAAGGCATTGGTTAGTGAGATAAATGATATTGTGATTGCCGCTATGTCAAAAAAGTTTGATCTATCTTTATTGTTTTTATCTTTGTTAAGTAAAATTTTTCATCACTTCAAAAGGCTGCTTTTTTTTGGTTGCAATTTTGATGCGAAATTTTTACTAAATATAAATTTGCTACTAAGAATTCAACCTTGTTTTAGCATTAACTCCTCTTCCCAATTCTACAGTTATTACAAAAAAAATAACGTTGTTGTTGTTGTCCAGTCAAAATAAATATATAATTTTAAAATTACTTAAAAAAATTTCTTCAACTATAACCTATTCATTCCAACCTAATGTTTGTAATTCGGATCTAATTTCATCTTCTTTAGAAATTTTTATAACTTGAGTGTCTTCTAAAGTCTCACCTGAAGCTTGTTTCATTTTCAATTGTTCAATAGCTCTCAATTTCTTTAATAATGATCTAATTTTTTTCTCTTCTAATGATGCAACTCCTCCAATAACACCAGCAGTAGCAGGAGTAGGAGCAGGAGTAGAAGCTGGAGCTTGTGCTTGTGCTGGAACAGGAGAAGCAGAAGTGGTAGCCTCAGGAGCAGGAGAATTATTCTTTTCTTGTGCTTGTTTCTTTGCTTCTCTCTTTTTCCTATTTTTGGCAGCAGCTTTACTTTCTTTTTCAACTGGTGGAGGAGCACCAACAACAGTTCTAACTCGAGGAATATTACCAGCTGCTCTTGATAATCCTGGTGGTGGAGACGGAGTTGATCCATTACTTCTTAAATTATTTTGTAATTCTTTTTGATACAAAGATGAAGCAACACCACTACCACTACCAGCACCACCACCTCTTGCATGTGGAGGACGATAGGCACCAGCGGGTTTTTTAGCAGCAGCTGATGCTAAAGCTTGACGTTTTTCTAAATATTCTTTAGTTGATTCATGAGCTTCTGGTGCAGGTTCTAAATTTCTAATTGGGGGGAAACAATCCAATGGTTGAGGTTTCCAACCAATTGAAAACAATTCCGGGAATTCTTTCAAATAAATTAATTTCCCACTAGCATGCCAAATTTTACAACCATTATCAACTCTTAAACGAGGTGAAGTAGTAGCTGTCAATATAAATCTACCACAAGGAGACCATTCACAAACAGAAGTATTTGATGCTTCAAATGTAACAACTTTAGAAAATTTATTTTGACGATCATAAACATCAACTGTACCTTGTAAATTACCAAACCCGGCAACAAGAACAAATTTAGCATGAGGTGAATATAAAATGGTATTTCTTGGAGCTGTAGGTAATGAATGAATGGCATTACCTCGAGAATCGAAAAATGTAGTTTCTGATGGCATATAACCATAACTAACAGCAAATTCACGAGCAGTTGGTGACCAAGTAATATCATGAATTGGACCTTCTCTTTTCAAATCAATTCTTGAATCATAAGATCCAGCAATTCCTAATAAATAAAGATTAGTTTCACCATAATATGATTTATTAGTGGTATCATGATCTGTAGAAGCTAAAGCTAATAATGCTGTCCCTAAAGAATTCCATTTCAATTGACATTTTTCGGCTTTGAAAAAATTTTTAAAACAAATTGGTTGATTGAAATTAGGAATATTGTATATTGATACATTAGCAGGTTTACCTGATTTTTCTGGGATGAAAATGGCAACACTAGGATTTCTACCTGGTGATATTTGGAAAGCTTGTAAAGTAGCTTTAGGATCATTGACTTTATATTTAAAACTTGGTTGATTTATATTGACAGTAGAATCAGAAGTTGGATCAAGTTCGAAAAAATGAATTTCCTTTTGATTTATACTTCTAGCAAAGAGATTTTCTTCAGAAGTAAATTGTGGTTTCCAAGCATTCTGATGTTTGGCACTCCATTCAGCAATAATTGTTTTGGTTTTAATATTGAAAATCTTTAAATTATTATTCCAAGTACCATTTTCTTTATTTAATTGAATTGGTTTACACCAAAGACATAAATATGTACCTTCTGGGGAAAAATAAATGTCAAACACTTCAGGGATTTCAATACGATGATACACTTTTGCTTCACCAGTAGTGTCTAATATGACTACTTCTTGTGGTTGAGTATAAGCAAAAAAATCACCATTTTTAGAATATAAGGCTGCACGGCATTCAGCATTTGCCTTTGGTGATGGAGTTATATCTTTGAAATCTTGAATTAACTCTACTGATTTCGGAAGACGGCAAAATATTTCAGTTGTTTTGGACATCTTTTAAAAAAACTAAATCAAAATATCTTTAATGAAATTCTCTTTAAATATCAAATGATCTATTGGAGGGGGGGCGGGAAATAAAAAGTATAACTAAAAGAACTAGAATACTTTTCACAATCTATAATTCAAAATTACTTAAAGAAAAAGAAAAATTTTGGAATTGATATATAGAAGTTAGAAGATATTTGGGAAGAATTAAGAATCAAGAAGAAAAAGAAGAAATTTCCAAGAAGAACAAAAGAAAAGAAAAATTTCGTCCGAAATATTGAAAGTGCGTAAATTTTTTTTTTGGTGTTGATGCTGTTGTTGTTGTTGTTGTAAATAGTGTGTGTCAATACTGCAGTGTGCATCTACTTGTTCTTCTTCTTGTTCTCTTTCTTTGGCTTCCCTTCTTAGCGCACATAAACTGTCTCACTTTAACACATATACACCTTCTATATATACTCTTTCTATATATTGTTGAGTCTCTTCAACCCCAGGGTTACATTTACCAAATTTAGAGTTTTAATAATCCCCCCCCCCTCATCTTTGACATCATCTACTGATATAAACTTCATATTACAAATTATACTTTTATCTATCATTATTCAACTTGTTTTCACGTAATATTAACCTATATCTATTTTATACTATTATAAACTAGCTTTTCTTAACTTCACCAAAATTAAGATGCCCTGTTTCTTCTGCATGTTTAGAAGCACCCATTTCTCCAACTAATACCAGATAACAATCTAGACATCTAACTCTAAATGTAGTTGTATTTGTTGCATAATCTTTACTCTGTAACAACTTACATAATTTTTGACTAGCAGCTAAAATATCTTCTTCTTGTTGAACATCTCCAGTGGACCATTGAGCGACATCAGTGTCTTTGTTTTCCGTACTCAATTCATCATTAGTAGCCAATACATCATAATGAATCCCACTATAAATCAATATAATAAATTTTTCTGGATGATCCTTTTCATTTTCAAATCGAATGAAATTCCCCAGTTCAATATCTATACATACAATTCTAACATTAAACCAATCTGCCAATATCCCCAATTCTATAGCACCCCCCCAACTATCTTTCTTTATAATCCATCGACAATATTCTTCTCTAGGTCTACCTAAAATTAAATCAGAATATAATTCGGGATCTTTTTCAATATAATTCACTACCACTTTCCTCAATTCTTCTGGTGGAGAAATATTCTTGAATGAATCATACCCTGATATGGCATACGATATAGAATTGAATAAACAGGAATTATCATCCGGAATATTTCGAAGAATTAGGTATTTATTAAGTGATTCAATAAAAGTCGATGGGATATCATCTCGTAGATTAGGTTTCTTTTCTGAAGGTTGTGGGGATAATGGAGGTTCAGAAACTGATTTCCTTTTGAATGAAGTGAATTCAATTAACAATTGGTCACCATCTTTGATATTTTTATCGCTTAAAGTTGTTTCTAGTCCATATGATAAGTCAATTGGTTTAGGTGGGAACCCTAATTTAATTGTTGATACACTTTCTGAAGTATCTTGATGTAGTTGTGTATCTTGTTGAATATCTATAAGGAAATCTTTAAATAATTTCTTTGAATCATCCAAAGTTATGGTGGATACTCCATTGGTTGACTTTAGTTTTAATCTCATACTTTGGTAATTTTAAGAGTAGTTAGTTAATTGAAGGAAGTAGTGGTGGTAATAATTGATGATTTGAGTGGATTAAAATTTCAGTCACCCCAAATAAAAATAACGAGGAGAAACAAAGAAACAAAGAGTGAAAGAGAGAATTTGTGCCAAAACAAAAAGTAGGAAGAATAAAGTAAAGAACTCATTAACTCTTTATTTTTTTTTTTCTCGCCCACTTTTTGACAACTTAGTGATGGTAGTAGTGGCAGCAACAATAGCAACAATAGCAATAAAGCATGGCATGGCTTAATTCTCATCGCACAAACAATCTTCAAGCCGTGCCCGTCGCCACCGCCACCGCCACCACTATGAGTTTTGCCTAATAACCTATATAAGCACCTCAAAAACATCCCAATTGCTCTAGATTCTAGAATATTCCACTATCTTATTGTGAATTATTTATTCTATTTTATTCGACTTGATTGCTTGAGTGGGAAATTTGAGTGCTTTTAGTTTTTGAGTTTTTACAACTTAGTAGCAAAAGAGCAAGATGTAGAGGTGCCTGTTTTGATTTAGTACTTGTGAAATTTAGAAAATCCCTCGATATTGAAAGTTTTAATTGAATTGCAACTAACCAAAATATTAAACAACACCTAAATCCATACAACGCCAATATTTATCAATTTAAATACATATATTAAGATTCCACTTGACATATTCTATGATATAAAGAATTAAACTTAAATCTATTAAATAAAAAGATGCATGCAAACAATTATACCAAATAATTCATCCCATCCATCTAAAAGTTGATATATAAAACTAGTAAATTGATCATTGTCCACCTCTATCATAAACACTTTATAAATATTTAAATAATTTAATTTTAAAACGTGACTTGTTTAATCTAATCAATCATCATAACCTCTTCTTGATCATTAATAGCCGTCCCTTGATTAGCATCTTGTAGTTCTTCTTGCTGTTGTTGTTGCTGTTGTTGTTGAAATTCTTCAGAAGGTATACCAGTTATTATAGCATCTAAATTATCTTTCTTTTGATTTATTAATTTATCATACTGATGTTTATTTTCTTGTTTATCATTTTCCAATTGTTTATATTTTTCCACACTAGCAATAAATTTTTCCATATTTACTCCAGCAGCAGCTTCTGCTTCTAATGGAGTATATGGTCTTTCATTCAATGATTTAACTCTTCGTTTATGTATTTTTGATTTAGTATGACGATCCAAACTTATTTGATTTTCAAAATATTTGGCACATTGTATACAATAATATTGACCTAATCCAGGTTTTAATTCATCTAATGGTTGATTCTTTAATTTATTTATTGATTCGGGACTAGATAAATCATTATATATAAGATCAAGATCTCTGGTTCTTCTTTTGGTTTTATATCTTTTAACACTATATCTTCCCATTATTAATACTGTTGTTGTATATCTATATATATTAAATCAAGTGGATTTAGAGGTTTTATGATTTCACAAACAAAATGAGAGGAGATGAGCTTGTCCCCTAATAATAACAGATGAGACAAATGACGACATTATTTATCATCTCTTAAAGTCGCATTTTAGGGCTATAGCCCTAACTTGGCAAGAGAAAAAACCATTGTTGCGCATATACACGACCACATTACTAAGCATTTCCTTTCCTTTTGCCATTTTCCATTTTGTCTGGTGTTGCGTTTTCTCACACATTGACAAAAAAAAACTGGATTTTCAAAAAAATCTCTTTCCTGACCTATACTTAACCAAAGTAAAGAAGGTATGTTTCAATAGACTACCATATAGTATTGTTAATATTTATGAAGAAATGGGAGAGATTAATGAAATAATGTCACTGGATTAAGTTCATTATGGTATAAATCATAGCAATAGTTTTGGCCAAAATGAGAGCAAGATTATTTATAAGGGAGTAGATGAAAAAATTTTATTGATTTGTAAGCAATATCCAAAAACATTGCATATTTAGATTGCCACCACAGATATATAAAAGGATAATTTTTCCCCGAGTATTTGATTTCATAAATAATTTACATTCTTCATTATTTGCAAGACTATATTTGCAAAAAAAAGTTTTATCCATACTAACAAATAATTCTTTTATATTAGACAAAATGGCTAGAAGACCAGCTAGATGTTACAGATACTGTAAAAACAAACCATACCCAAAATCTAGATACAATAGAGCTGTCCCAGACGCCAAAATCAGAATCTACGATTTAGGTAGAAAGAAGGCCACTGTTGATGAATTCCCATTATGTATTCATTTGGTTTCTAATGAATTGGAACAATTATCATCTGAAGCTTTGGAAGCTGCTCGTATCTGTGCTAACAAATACATTACCAAAGTTTCTGGTAGAGATTCATTCCATTTGAGAGTCAGAGTTCATCCATTCCACGTTTTACGTATCAATAAAATGTTGTCATGTGCCGGTGCCGATAGATTGCAACAAGGTATGAGAGGTGCTTGGGGTAAGCCACATGGTTTAGCTGCCAGAGTTTCTATTGGTCAAATTATCATGTCTGCTAGAACTAAAGACTCTAACAAAGATGTTGTCATTGAAGGTTTAAGAAGAGCTAGATACAAGTTCCCAGGTCAACAAAAAATTATTATTTCTAAGAAATGGGGTTTCACTCCATTGAACAGAGATGAATATATTGCCAAGAAGACTAACGGTGAAGTTATCGATGATGGTGCTTACGTTAAATTCTTGTCAAGAAAAGGTAACTTGGAAGCTAACTTGCAACAATTCCCAAATTACCAATACTCTGCCTAATTTTAATTAGAGATGTATTTAATAAATAAATAACTTTTTTGTTTAAATTATTAGTAAAAAAGTGTGTTATTCGTTGATCAATTAGATAATAATAATTGCAGTAAAAGTGTGTCTCAGTAAATCTTATAACGAACTTTACTTTCATTTGTTGGAATTCATTTCCTAACTGAGTAGTTTTTCTAGCAGTGCAGCAGCAGCAGCAGCAGGAGTTTTAATTTTTCATTTTATCACATGCTTGAATTGAAAGTGGTAAATATACATCAACTCCGATACCATAGTGGCAAAGTTACTAACTTAAAGGATCAACATCGAAAGTAAAGCAAAACAGTATATAAGAAAGACGAAGTACCTGAAATGAAATTCAATATCTTACAATGTTATAGTTTTTTGCTTATTTGATACAATTATCAACTTCTCTCTCTCTCTCCACATACAACACTCTTTTCTTTTTCCGTTGGTTTAACTTTTTATTTTACTCTTTCTCTCTCTATTCCACATAGAAAATATTTCAAAGGTTAAATTATTAACACACATTGGAAATTTAGACGACCCACTTTCTATTTTATTCAACAACTTATTTCCATTTTTTCAATTAAAGTCTTTATACCGATTATCATATAAACATTTGATAAACTTTCTCCTCAGGTTCTTTATTCTTTTCTAAATGGATCAAGATAACGAAATTGATAGATTACGTGAAACTGAATTATGGAACAACAACAACAATATTAGTAATACTGCTTCTGATCCTAATGATTTAACTTTGCCGTCATCAATAACTGCATTTGATCCTATTCAACAACAAGAATTAGAACAATTACAAGCTTTACTTGATCCATCATCATCATTATCTCACAATGAAGAACAACAACAACAACAACAAGGACAACAACACCACTTAAAAAATAATGAGACGTCTCAATGTTGGATTAGAGCATTAATATTTATTGGTTATTGTATATCAACAGTATTTTTTTCAATACATTTATGGATTCAATATTTTTTCGTCAAATATACTTATGATGATCAAACAGCAGTGAATATGTTGAATTATGTGACTGCAGCTCAAGAACAAGCGATTGATGAATATCTGAGAAAGACAGAGAGGCGGAGGAGTAGAGAAAGTGATCAATAATAATAGAGGGGGTGAGGGAGATTTGAAATCTGGATTTCATTAAAATTAGTTGAAATAAAAATAAAAATTAAGTTGGTAGACAGCATTGAATGCTGGTTTTTATTACGTTGAATAATAATTGACGATATTACTTATCCTCAGTTGAAGAAAAATGTGTGTGTGTGTGTGTGTGTGTGATTTTAGGTATTCTAGTGTTATAAGTGTTTTAGTGTATTTATTGTAATGTGTTTTTCTTTTTAATATTGGACATTACTATTATTATTATTTTTTTATTTAAATAATGACAACTAATTAATAGTAACTTTAAGATATTAATTGTAAGGAAATTTGTAATAGTTGCAAAAAGATGGTCATTGGTTGATTGTGTAATATCCGTTAGAGATCTTGATAAGCCGCGTCGTCGTCGTCGTCAACACCGACAAAGAAAAAATTATCTAGACTGAATGGAAGTAATTTGAACCTACAGAATGGTTATGGGGGTGTGCTTATCTGAACCATTATGAACCCAATAAATATAGGTTAAGTCTACCGATAAATATATTGTGAAATTGTGTCATTCATCCAATGGGCGAAATCTAAATACACCAAGAACTAAAATAGGAACGCGATTTGTGTTTTGGTTTTCAAAAGACACGTTGAGAAACAAATTTGGCACACACTAAAAATAAATTAGGAGACAAAATTTTTTTAGTGTTGTTGTCTTCAATTCCGGACAACACACACACACACTTCTTACCACCACCACGACACACATACATTGAAAAAAAAAAAATAACACTCCGTTGTATCTTTCTTTCCTTCTTTTCTTTCTTTCCTTCTTTTCTTTCTTTTCCTTCTTTGACTGTAATTACAGGTAACACTCATATCCCCCATTCTTTATATCTTAAACCATGTCTTTTGCAAACAAACAAGATCCAAAAACTTTAGTTTTATTCGATGTTGACGGTACTTTAACTCCAGCTAGATTAACTATTTCTGAAGAAATGAAAAAAACTTTAGAAAAATTACGTGAAAAAGTTGTTATTGGATTTGTTGGTGGTTCTGATTTATCTAAACAAGTTGAACAATTAGGTCCAAATGTTTTAAATGATTTTGATTATTGCTTTAGTGAAAATGGTTTGACAGCTTATAAATTAGGTAAAGAATTAGCTTCTCAATCATTTATTAATTGGATTGGTAATGAAAAATATAATAAATTGGTAAAATTTATTTTAAGATATTTATCTGATATTGATCTTCCAATTAGAAGAGGTACTTTTATTGAATTTAGAAATGGTATGATTAATGTTTCACCAATTGGTAGAAATGCTTCTACTCAAGAAAGAAATGATTATGAAAAATTTGATAAACAACATCATATTAGAGAAACCATGGTTGAAGCTTTGAAAAAAGAATTCCCTGATTTTGGTTTAACTTATTCAATTGGTGGTCAAATCTCTTTTGATGTTTTCCCAACTGGTTGGGATAAAACTTATTGTTTACAACACGTTGAAGATGAACATTTTGAAAACATTCATTTCTTTGGTGATAAATCTTATAAAGGTGGTAATGATTACGAAATTTATAATGATCCAAGAACTATTG
Source organism: Candida albicans SC5314 (assembly GCF_000182965.3). NCBI lineage: Eukaryota > Fungi > Ascomycota > Pichiomycetes > Serinales > Debaryomycetaceae > Candida > Candida albicans. Next base: position 524,670 of record NC_032089.1, read on the forward strand.
GTCACGCTGTTAACTCACCTGATGACACTATTAGAATCTTGAATGAAACTTTTAAATTACAATAGATGATAAATAAATTTAGAAAATTTAGAAACGTTGACTATATACATAGAGAATATAATATAATATAATAATACACCAAAAAGAGAGAGATAGAGTATGTGTGTGCTATTATTTTTGGGTTTTCTTATAATAAATAATTGAAGCATCATCTCCTGCCATTATAACTTGATCAACAGTATTTTTAGAAATTTCCCATTCATTTAATAACAGTAATCTTTTAGTATTCACATCATGTAAATTTTTCACCAATTGTAATTTATCTTTACCATCTTCTGGTTCAATCAATTTTGGTATTTTCATTGGTTTACATGATTTATTTCTTTTCCCATTTCCTTGTTGACCTGATTCATTTTCTCCCAATGCATAAACATCTTTATGATGTCCCACATTATTTAAAGTGATGAAAAGATGTTTATTACCAACACTTATATCTTTAATAGTTATTGGTTTCACTGAATTTGAAGATTCATCAAATTCATTCAATCCAATTAATGATTTAACAATTTCTGGCCAACAACATACTTGCATATATCTACCGCCACCTAATTGACCATTAATACCATTACCAAAAGATATTAATACATCTTTATCCAAATAATTAATAAGAGCATATGAAGAATCATCACCAGTACATAATTTTTTAATTCGAATAAATTCTTCTCTAGCACGAGGAATAGTATTTCTTAATACTCGTTTAATATCAGATTTAGTGAATACAATTTTAGGTACTGGTTTCAAATCAGTAGTATTAATGTCTCCACATTGTCCACAAGAATTATCACCCCAAGTCCAAATATTCCCATTATCATCAGATACAATGTTGAAATATTTCCCACTGGAAATATAATTGAAAACACGAGGAACAATAGCTTTCCCTTGTTCAGTTTGTATAATTCTATTATTTAATAATGTAAGATCAATTGGTTGATTCACGGGGATTTTATCTTTGATGTCGGCAAAGGGGGAAAACGATGGACCATATTGACCACGATTTATAGGATTATTGGAACAATTTACCACAAAGATTTTCCCCAGTTTATTTAATAATAATAAATGATAATCTCCAGAAGATATTTTTGTGATGTCTTTCACATTTAATTTATTATAAATTTGTGTTTTCAAAAGTCCAAACCAATTTCTTCTTTGTAATGGGATAAATTCAGAATTAGAATTAGAATTTGAATTAGAATTAATCCTTCTTCTTGGTATATAAACGATTTCTCCTTTATTAGTTAAAAAATAGAAATAATCTTTAGTTGGAGTAACTCTTTCAATATTGAAAGGTAAATTAATTGGTCTAACATCTGACCAATCTTTATCCCATTCATAAACTTTACCTTTATCAGTTATAGCAATCAAATGACCTTTTTCAATATAAGCATCTTTCAAATACATATTATTGAAAAATGGGATTCTTAATGGGATCTTACCAAAGTCATCGCCAAAAACATAAACCCCACTAATAGTTTTCGAATCTTGAACTTGATTTAAATTCTCATCATTTAATTCTTTAGATAATTTCTCCAACATATATTTTGTACTTTTAACATTTTTATCATTAATAGTTTTGACTTTCTCTTCATTTAAATCAGGATAATTATAATTTGATAATAATCGATTTTTAATCGATTCATAATTAAATAATATTTGATGAGTTGATACTATTCCAATTAATGCCAATAATCCAAATATCATTCCTTTCATTCTTTGATTAAATTCATGACGTGACCGTTGTTTATTTTGATTTGATTCAAATTCTAAATGTAATTTTTTTAACTCATTTCGATATTCTGGTGTACCAGGTTTTAATTTAAGTAAACGAGGATCATTTTCAATGAGTGCATTTATATCAATAGGTTTATCGTTGTCGTCAGTCCCTCTCTTGATGGCTTCTTTTTGGTTGTTTCCATTTGAAGATGTTTTGGTAGTTTGAGGATTGATTTTATCATCTAAATCTTTTAAATCATCAAAATTGTATCCGAAATTATAAGTTGTTTTATTTTTATTGAAATTTTCAATTGATGAAAATTTACTTTTATTCTTGGACGAATTTAATCGATAAAATTGATTATATTTAGGTAGAAGAAGAATTCGATTAATTAATCTAGTACGAGTAGTATGAGTAATCATTATATTGATTAGTTGACTAATGTAATGAATTGGATTGGTTGAAAGATCAAATTTCTATTGGTCTCATATTTTCCTTCTCAGTAATAGTGAATCAATTTAAAGTCGTGGTAGAAAGGCGAAAAAACAAAAAAGTTTTTGCCCACTTTACACTTCCTTTTTTATACACAACGTTAACTTAATTTTTTTGGCGACGTGGATTAAAGAAAGCAACTAAGCAAATACAAGCAATACAGCCCTATGTTTTCACCAATTTCATTATGTCGATCAACTTTAAGAACCCCATCTGTCATATCTACCATAAATTCACGTAGTCTATCCGGAATAACCAAGTTTGATACGAGAAAATTTGTTCAAACATTACAAGATAAAGGTGGATTTTCTGAAAAGCAAGCAGAAGTAGCTGTCAATGTTGTTAATGCTGCTATAAATGATGGAATATATTCCATCACTAATAATCTTGTTAAAAAGGAATCATTATCATCAATAGCTTATCAACAAAAAGTCAATTTTGCTAAATTAAAAGGTGAATTACAAACCATGGATAAATCAGAATTCACTAGTTTAAAAAAAGAACAAGAAAAACTACGTACTGATTTAACAAATTTGAAAAATCGATTAAAAGAAGAAATTACCAAGAATCAAGCTAGTGTTAGATTAGATTTGAATTTAGAAAAAGGAAGAATTAGAGAAGAAAGTTCCCAACATGAATTAAGAATAGAAGATACTTATAGTAGAATAGATGAAGAAGTTTCTAATATGAAAATGCAAATTAAAACTGTGAAAACTCAAGTTTTACAATGGTTAATGGGGGTAAGTACTGGTACTTTGGCTTTATTATTAACATTTGTCAGATTTTACTTTTAAAAAAAAAAACCAATAACCAACCCCTTCAATATAAAGATTTCTGTTCTTTCCTCCTTTATTTATAGTTGATAACAAGTTTTTCTATTTATTAATATAAAAGAATGATTTATGACTTGGTCGTAGAACCCACATTTTATGAACACGTCAATGAACTTAGAGTCCGTATACTGGCTAATCAAAAGAAAGCGAAAAAATAAACACAACAAGAAAAAAAAAATTGGATTGAAATCGTAACAGTACATTGATCAACATCATTATACAAACCACAACAACAAAGATCGTAACTCCCAGTCTCCTTACTAATGAATTCAATATATAATCATGGTTTAAAACAAACCCAAACTATAACTAAAGATTTAACTCAATTCGAGAAAAACTTATCCACATCACCATTATCATTACAAGGTGCAATCACAACATCATTAACTGCATTCAGGAAAACTATCAAAGAATATAGTGATTTATTGGAAAAAAATGTCAATGATACATCTTATACCAAACATGAAAATAGATTAAATAAATTCAATCAAGATTTAAATGAATTCACTCTGAAATTTGATACTTTAAAAAAGCAACGTGATATTCAAGTTCAAGAAGCTAATAAACAAGAATTATTAGGAAGAAGACACATATCAACAACAGCAACAGCAGCATTGGGATCGACATCATCAGATAATCCGTATGAATCTAGCTCAAATCCATCTCAACAACAACAACAGCAATTACAAGATGAACAAAACACCATGTCTTATAGAGAAGGATTATATCATGAAAAGAATTCTCTAGAGAGAGGATCAGAACAATTGGATCGAATCTTAGAAATGGGACAACAAGCTTTTGAAGATATTGTTGAACAAAACGAAATATTAAGAAAAGTTCAAACTAAATTTGAAGAGAGTTTAATCACTTTAGGTGTAAGTCAAGGTACTATACGAAGTGTGGAAAGAAGAGCAAAACAAGATAAATGGTTATTTTGGTTTTGTGTGGTTGTTATGTTAGTAGTGTTTTATTACATTGTGAAATTGTTTAGGTAATAAGTAATTAGTAATATAAGAAAAGTATTAGTAATTAACCAATGATATTCATGGATTTCCTTCTATCGATGTTCTCATGGTTAAACCTTGCAAGTGGAGGATTCGAAGGAGATTTAATGGAGATCAAGTGGGACAAGGTAGTGGGGGGTAGTAATTTGCCATCATGGCTTTATGCTTCTGATTATCGTCCTTTTTTCCAGATGGGTAATTCTAATTCACGAGTTGTTAATTGCAACAACATTATTACTCTTCTGTTGTTTGCTTAATCAGGTTAATCGTAATTAAAAAGGTAAAAAAGAAATAAAACGAAACGAAACGTTGAACTCTCTATTTTTTAACACCGCACAATTAACCTCCTCATCTGCCCCACTTTCTATGACAAGAATCCGTATCTAGAGAAATAGACCTACATCATTATAGTCTACAAAAATGTTCTTATTTTGTGTTTAAGGTGGCTCAGATCTTGACCTACCAATTCAAGTAAAAAGGCAAAAGGGTATATATATATATTGTCACTATTGAAAAAAAGCCCCTAAGAAAAAAAAAAGAGGTTTTCTGCAATTCCAAGCCTTGTTTTATAGTGGGGTTAATTTGATGTTCTAATTTGGTAATGAAATTAGGAAGAGTTATAACTATTCAAGATCAGGATTGAAACTTATCAATATCTCATACTTCTACCATTCCTATTACCGAGCTACACTCTTTTGATGGTCAACCCTGTTTAGTTGATACTCATTTGATCATCTCTCCCCACTTGACAGTCCTGACTTTGTATTTATTACTAAATGACCCTTTCAAGAGGATTCCTTTAGGTCATCCTCTCTGTAGGGTTTCTACTCTCTTTTTTGTTTTATCTTTTACGTACCGTAATGTCATTCCAAGGCATTCAGGAAATTCAATATTTCCTAATTAGGTTAACAAATATGGTGTGTCCTGCATATAAATAGGCTGCAAATACTAAATAGGAAATAAAACGATGGATACATAAGAACTGAAAGAATGAAAAAAAAAATCAAAGAGACAAGGAATAAGTTTTATTATCAATATTAAAAATTTACTCGATATGTGATTTGACTATGGTTTTAATGGAATAATTATTATCCTTTTATGGTTGTAGCCCAAGAATGAACTTTATTCGTATAAAATATTTTGAATTTTCCTTTCCCATTGAAATCGTAGAATTTTCTTTTTGATACCCTTCTTTTTTTTCTATTTCATTCATTCTTATAAACCTTTCAACAATCCTTTATCTACCATTATAAAGCCTACGACTATTCGTTCATTCATTTTTCATTGATACCAGAACACTAATACTCTCCCTTTTTTTTTTTGGTTTTATTGATATCTACTCATTGAATAATATTTGTTTTTTGCAAGAAAGAGAAAACAGTACCAACAACAAAAACAAATAATGAAGTTGGATTATATTTTAGCTTCCCTTGTCATTGCCAGTATAACTGAAGCTGCTCCAATTAAAAGAGGGTTGCTTGATGATTTATTTGGAACCAGTAGTTCTAATACTGCTGCTGCAGCTCCGGCTGCTGCCCCTGCTCCGGCTGCTGCCCCTGCTGTTGCCCCTGCTGCCCAACAAGCTGCCAATGTTAATACTGCTCCGGCTGTTTCTCCGGCTGCCACAACAACTGCTGCTGCTGCTTCAAGTAAAGGATTTTGGGCAGGATTGTTTGATGGAGGTCTGACTAATACTGCCTCAACTGCGGCTGCTCCAGCTGCTCCAGCTCAAGCACCAGTATCTGTAGCTTCTGCTGCTGCTGCTCCTGCTGTTGCTGTTGCTGTTGCTCCAGCTGCTTCCACTCCAAAATCTACCAGTTCTTCATCATCATTTGGAGGATTTTTCAGCAATTTGTACAATGACTTTTTTGGATCATCATCTTCATCTTCATCTGCTAATGCCAATTCACAACCACAAGCACCAGCCCAAGCCCAAGCTCCAGTACAAGTTACAAAACCTACAGCCGCTGCCCCAGTTGTCGTAACTAGTGAACAGGTATACACGTCTGTCGTTACTTCTGCTACTGCTGCTCCTGCAGCCGCTGCAACTGCAAGTTCTGATTCTGATGATTATTCAGCTGAAGGTTTATTTGGATTCTTGTTTGGTGGTGGTAGTGATGGTGGTAAAGCATCAGCTGCTGCTTCTGCTTCCGGGTCTGTTTCTTTAAACCCAATTGATGGTTCGGGTTTAGGCTCTGGTTCAGGATCAGGTAATTCTGCTGGTAATTCTGGTTCTTCATCGGGTACCACTTTAGGTATCGGTTACCAAGGAGGATCACCAGGTAAAAATACTGCTTCTATAAATACTGCCACTGCTACTGCTGTCAACGGGGGTAGTGCTGCTGGTGCCACTGCAGCTGCTGGTTCTTTGGGTATAACTTATTCTCCTTATACTAAATCAGATGGATGTAAAAGTGCATCTCAAATTGCCCAAGATATTGCTAAATTATCCAATTATGAAGTCATTAGATTATACAGTACTGATTGTTCCGGAATTGAAAATGTGTTATCAGCCATGGGTTCTAATCAAAAATTGTTTTTAGGTGTTTGGAACATTGACAGTCCTCAAGGGGAATTACAAGATATTGTTAGTGCTATCAAGCAGAGTTCTAGCGGTTGGAACGTTGTTCACACTATTGCTATTGGGAATGAAAGAGTTAATGCTGGTGCTGCCAGTGTGGCTCAAGTGCAACAAGCAGTTGACATATCTAAGAAATACTTGAAATCTCAAGGATACAATGGTCCAATTGTCACGGTTGATACTTTAGTGGCCTATGTTGGAAACCCACAATTGTGTGAAATGTCTGATTACCTTGCGGTCAATTCTCATCCATATTGGGATGGAGGTGTTCAACCAGAGAATTCTGGACAATGGTTGTTGCAACAAATTGCACATTTGCAAAGTGTATGTGGGTCTTCAAAAGATGTGTTAATCACTGAAACAGGTTGGCCAACACAAGGTGACTCTTACGGTCAATGTGTTCCTTCCGTGCAAAACCAAGTTGCTGCTGTGAAATCCATTGTCAAATCCCTTTCTGACAAGGTTATTATGTTTACCATGTTTAATGATTATTGGAAAGATCCAGGTGCATATAATGTTGAACAACATTGGGGATTATACGGTGATCCATCATCTTAGACTAATTAATCACCTTGATCATACCCATTCACCATTTGCTTTGAAAGTAAAAAATACTTTTAATGCGTCCTTTCTTTATTCATTCATTAGAACATAATACCTTTAATTCTTCCTTATTGATTTTTACGTTATCAGTTTTTCAGTTCTATCACATGGTTTCTGCCAACTAGTTTTAATTATCCTAGTTGTTGAAAAACTATGTTTTTTCTTTTACATATTTTTTTAATTAGAATTTCCAAATTTTGATTGTTATTCTTGCTTTTAAATAGTCCCTTTTGATTTTTGTTTTGTTAAAATTTTGTTTTACATATATAAAGTCTTGTAATAAATACCAAAAAGCACTGTTATTTTAAGTTAGCCTTTCCTAATTTCTTTTACTTGTAAAATACACAGATTGGCAAACAATTAAATACTTTATTTTTGGTATTTAAACTCGTAATAAATAAATGCTATTAATACAAAATATCCTAAAAAATTGAGATGCCACTATGTAATTAGAAAATCCATCCCAAGAATTTATCATAGAACCATTGTGCATCAAAACGTTTACCTTCGGCTTCTCTGATAGCCTTTCTTTCAGCTTCTTCAGCTTCGAATTTCTCAAATTCTGCATCAATAACGTCCCTGAAAGTATCCAAATCAACTTCTTCTGGTTTCAACCATTTTGTTTTATAAACAATCTTGTAACCAAAGAAGAAAATTAAAAACACTGGCAAAACAATGTATCCAGTGATAAAGTTTTTGTAATCAAAGGTATCACCCAAAAATACTGTGAAATTCTTGATGAAAATAATAACAATACAAATGACCAAAGATATGTAACTACCATATGGCTGTAAAGGAGATCTGTAAACCAAATCTTTCTTTCTGTCCAAACCTTGTGCTTTCAAAGCTTTCATAAATCTAATGTGGAAAGTCAAAATACAAGCCCAAGCAATTAAACCAGTTAAAGAGACAACATTAACAAAGTATGTGAAAACTTCAGCAGACCCAGAAGAAACATTCATGTATGCCAATAAACAGAACAAGAAACTCAATAAAACACCATAGTATGGAACACCCATTCTGTTGGTTTTGGAGAAGAATTTTGGAAGATAGCCATCAACCAGCAAACTGTAAACCAGTCGTGAACAAACATACATATCACTATTGGAGGCTGAAATGACAAACAAAAGAATACAGGCATTGATAAGATGGTCTAACCCGTGGATTTTAGCGTTTTTAATGGCAATAACAAAAGGACTAGCTCCGGCATTGGTACCTTTAGCACCCAATAATAATGGATCTTTAGATGAGACACACATACCAACAAATAAAATCGACAAGATGTAGAAAACAAGGATACGGTACAATGTCAACTTGATAGCTTTTGGAATAGCCCTTCTTGGATTTCTAGTTTCACTGAATGTAACAGCAACTAATTCAGATCCAAGATAAGCAAACACAGCAGTAACTAAAACTGAAACAAATGCAACGAATCTCCCTTTTGAACCACCAATAGCCACATCTTGGGCGGAATTGGAATAATGAATGAAAGCCCCTGGGTTTTTCCAATATCTGAAACCAAGTCTTTCATGTGTTGGTCCACCACCCAAGGCAATAATCCACAACAAAAGAATTAATCCTAAACAAGTCAAGACTTTTAATATTGACATCCAGAATTCGATTTCACCAAACACTTTGACACCAAGAAAATTAATGAATGTAATGACAACAAGAAACACTGTAATCCAAACCCCTGGATTCACTCGATCTCTTGAAACCCAATATTGCATGGTTAATGCACCAGCTGTCAATTGATTAGCGGGAAGAACTAAATATTTAATAAGATAGACAATACCACAAGCAAAACCCAAAGCTTCGTCAGCGTATCTTTTCCCATAATTTGCAAACCCAGGCAATGGAATAAAAGAGGCAATTTCACCTAAAGCAGTCATAACCATATAGACAACAAACCCAATGGCACCATAAGCTACCAATATAGCACCTGGTCCAGCAGTTTTTAAAGCCAGCCCAGTACCAATAAGAAGACCTGTTCCCAATGCACCCCCAATGGCAATCAATGAGACATGACGTGCGTGTAATTCTTGTCTAAGTTGGTGTCCTTCTTCTGCATTATGAGCTGAGGGATTGGATCTAGCAATATAGAGATCGTAATTGTTTGTATGTTGGGTAATAACCGATTCTAAGTCGGCAGTTGATGATCTTTTTTCTTCGTTCAGAAGACCTTTGTCGCTATTGTAGCCAAATACCATTTAACAAAAGTAGTAGGAGATGTTGATTATGGAAAGATTGAAAATGAAATTTATAATTATGATAGTGTTTTTATGTTTTCCTTAACAAAACCTAATTTGAAACTTATAAAAGAAATTAATTTAAAATTGTTAAAAGAAAAGAACGAAGTTAAAGAGAAGAAAGGGCAAACAGAAGACTATTTATATAAATATACAGCAAAGGTCATCCCAGTCACAACACTAAATTTTATAAACTCAAACAAAAAAAAAAATACAATACAATTTAAAAAAAAAAACAGAAAATGTTACAATAACAGATAACACTAAACTTTGTGCAGGAACATGACTACAAGACTGGCTAAATTCTAAATATTTGTTAGTGAAGTTGGTGGTGGTGTTCTTGTTGTTGTTGTTGTTGTGATTTTGGATTACTTACATGCATACGGGAAAGAAGTTACAAAAATATAAATAAAGCGGAGATGGAAAACCTTTCGACATAGTCAAAGCCCTAAGAAACTAAATGAAAGAAAAAAAAAGCCCAAGGCGATTTTTAGATTGGAATGGGAATGCTAATCCATGTATCAATTGTTAAAAAAAATGTATTCGAACCAGGACATATATCCATTAACACCAACAAAATAATTCTTGTAAGGTTAATTTTTTTAAACTTTTAATGACACAATTTCTGACATTCACCACTAACCACTAGGCACAAAGTAACTTAAAATGGCATGACATAACATAACCAATTGACTAATTTAAACGAAGTTAATTGGAGCAAACAAGAAGAAGGCGTCAGGTCAATTCTTTAGTTAATCTCTGTCTCTGTCTCTCTCTCCTCTATCTAAAAAAAAATTTCTGTTTGGCATCATCGCCAAGAAATTCGTAAAACGGAACAAAAACTAAAAATCAACTTTCTTTTCTCGCAGAGATTTGAAAATCGCCGTGAGTTATTATGTATGATAACGAAACGAGATTGTTATCAATTCATATTATGTGAACAATCTGCAAATATATTAAGCTAAGTTTACTGGTATCTCGTATACAAAACACTCTCATGATGAAGATTGATTAAGATTCTATAGCCTTTTATTCTTTTTTGTTCGATGTGGTAGTAGTTTGTTCCACTAATATGTTGCTTTTTAGGCCTGACAATTGATGCCATTTTTACGACGGTTGCAGTAAAAAAAACAGCGTAAGCCTCATCCTAACTGTTTTGACTTCTTTTGACCAAAAACGAAAGAAACACTTATTAATGAAATAGAACTAGAAACCAATCGGTTAAACTGAGAACATAAATAAATCAACCAATAATTTTCTTGGATGATAGATTGTTAGCTGAGCTAATCAAGTCAAGAGAGAGTAATAATAATAACCGGATAATTTGCCACCATGATTGAAAAAAATAATATCAATTTAAGAAATTTGCAAATCATAAAATTCTTAATATTTTTTTGAGTTTAAACCGTTTCTCAGGGCTTCGAAAAAGATGCTTATATTGTTTTAAACCGTAAAGTCTGCCAGTTAAGGCATTTGGATTGGTTCCTTTTTCAGAGTCAAATTCTTTACGGATTCGCGTTTCCGTCAAGATTACCACACCACTACCACATGAAAAATGCATATATATTCCTGATATAAATACCTACCTATATTACAAAGAAGAAAATCAGAATTTCATTGTTGTTCAAAGAATCAAATGATTATTATATTTGTAATTATGAGAAAGTATACGTATATATTATTCTGTGTGTTGTTTGAAAAGATTTATTCTGTCGGTTCATCTTTACGGCGTTTTAGTTCGGACTTTTTTTTTTCTCTTGAAACCCCCGCCAATTGCTGCATGGTTAAGCGTAAAATCACAATTTCAGAAGTTTAGTTTGTGGGGTTGGAGCAAATTTAATCATCTCGTCAATTTTCTTATTGTTTTATTCTAGCCCCGGGGATAATTCAGAATTAACGTCTTCGCTATTGATTTAGCAACTAGCATATTCCTTTTTTCCTTTTGGTCCTGTGGTTTAAATCGTACATGTCTGTTCTATGACGTAGCCGAGCTACTAGTTGTGGCCAAGGCAATAATGACTAGTTTCTACAAGTGTTGAGAAAGAAGTGTGATCTGACATGCATTTCTTGGTCACTCTCACGTCATCATCTGTAGAAGCTTCAATCTTGACAACACTGTTAGTGGACAGATCCAAAAAAAAAAGAAGTACCAAGAAATTTGGGGTCGGCTTTAATTGAAAAAAACCAAACAGCAAATATCCATGAAATCTCTTACTTGGATGACTACCGGTGATGATCTTTGTGGTAACACGGCAATTGAACGGAACTATTGTTTCAAAGGGTGTTTTAAAGAAAAATATATGTTTGTGTTGTATGCAAAAAAAAATAAAACCCACGCCGGGATTCGAACCCGGAATCCTTTGATTAGAAGTCAAAAGCGATAACCATTTCGCCACGCAGGCTTTTCGACGGTTTTTAATGTATATTTCGACTTGCAGGACCTATGGAACAGCTGTAGATGTAAACACTAATATGAAGAACTGGAAACAATAACCTTTATTATAACTCTGACCGTAGTATGAAAACTCACTAAAGAAAAGAATATAAAAATATAAAATATATAAGAAGACAAGGAGAATCTCTGACCCTTATATAGACCGAAAACTAGAGTGACGATGAACCATCAGACCACTCAATAACCAACTAATTTAATAATATCAAGAACTCGTCTAACGAGGTGTAAACAAAATACCGAAAATAGAAATATAAATAACTCAATGCCAAGATGGTGCGCAACCACCAAGGTAATAAACAACCAATAGAACCAAGCCTTGTAAATCAGACAACGAGCAAGGCTGATTATACAACAGTTTTGGCTTATTTTAATAAATACATACCTTGTAATTTGGGAAAAAGATATAGAGCCAAAATACTTAAAATGTGTACTAATTTAAACTATAATGTCTATAAAGCTGTATTTCTTAACTCTCTGGATGTTTTCATTGTATTTGAAATTTTAAAAAGTAAATTATTTGAAGTTTTGATAGCTTGTCATTGGCTCGATTTTTCATCAGAAATTGAGTAAATATTCAGCGAAATATTTTCAGTAGAGTCCAAGAGCCTTAATTTTTTCCATTCAGTACTACTTACTACCCTCCACTTGTTGTATTGACATCTATAAAGACAATTCATTATTCATTTATATTATACAAAACTAGTGTGTACTCCAAATACACAAGACTCTAACTAAAACAGAAATCAGATGCCTTTCTACAGGCAACAAAAAACCATCCTTTTCTTCTTTCTCGGTTAAGTTCAAATTCAATATCTCTTTCTTCTTCTTCATCAATGTATTGTTTACCTGTAGTAATATCAGCTTCCATGGCATTTCTCCAATGAGTCTTTTTAAACACTTTCCAAAAAACAAATAAACAGATGAAAAACACTGGAGCAAAATAAGAAGTAAACAAATTAGATACGGAGAATTGTCCAGGAAAAAATATCCAGAACCCATTGAAAAATAAAACCACAACATTAATGAAAAAACCAAAGTATGTGAAATAAGGATGAATGAATTTTGGTGCCAAATAATATGGATACTCTCCCTTTTTCATTTGTTTACCAGTTTGAACCACATATGCTTTTCTAAATTTGAAATAAGCGAGCCACATACAGATATAAGAACATAATAACCCCGTGGTGGCTAAATTAACAAACCAATTAAATACCACTCCAGTGGATTGACTAACGTTCAAATATGAAATCAATGATACAACACCGGTGAATATGACACAATTGATAGGAACACCACTTTTCAAACATTTAGAGAAGAATCTTGGGACATATCCTGCCAAAGAGGCAGAATAAAGTGACCTGGTTCCAAGAAAGAAAAATGCATTCCCACAAGAAAATGCCGAAGTCAAAACAGCTCCATTAACAACCAGTCCCAACCCACGAACACCAACATTTTGAATACCTAAAGTCCAAGGTGACACAGTAGATGATTTCAAGGATTTCACTAATGATGGATCATTAGAAGCTATAAGACAGTTCAAGAAAAAAATACCACCGAGATAGAACAAGTATATTCTGATATAGGAACGTTTAGCAACAATCCCAATGTTTTTACGTGGCATCTTAACTTCTGCAGCAATCAATGCTAACACATCAGGACCACCAGCTGCAAACCCAGCCCAAATTAAACAATTGTATGTCCCCAAAAATTTACCAGTTGTGCCACCCACCAAATATGGTCTGAAAAGACCACCTTCTTTCCAATGTTGAAACCCATAAGCATTATGTTGAGGATTACCACCACACATTGATATTAAAGAAAACAACATTAAGCCCAAAATCAAAATTACTTTAAATGAAGAAAAAATCGATTCAAATTCACCATAGAATTGGGCACCAAACAAATTGAGCAAGAAAAATAACACTAATGCAATAGTAATGAAAACACCAGGGTTAATATCTGTCCAAAATGATATTAATCCTGCACAGGCCGTTGCTTCAATACAAACAAACATTAATGCAGTATAAGTATATATCAACGAGGAAGCAAACCCCAAAGCTGGATCAACATAACGAGCAGAAAAATGAAAGAATGAACCCTTAATGGGTAAATAAGAACACATTTCACCAATAGCTTGCATCAATGGGTATATCACTAAACAAGCCCAAATTGCAAATGCTAAAAAAAATGAAAGTGAACCACTATTATGTAATGGATTCTTTATACTGACAAACAATGCTGATCCAATAGATTGACCAATCATTAATAAATTAACGTGACGCAGATTCAATTTTCTTTTAGTTTCTCCATATTTTTCAACATCTAATTTGTCATGGAAATCATTAAACTCCTTAGCAGGAAGTGGATTTTCAATAGATATCTTTTCAACATCATAAGTTATATTATCATTCTTCTTCAGCATTTTTTTGACTGGACTGTGATTGTTTTAAAATTGGAAAAAAAAATATTATTCACCGTTGACAGATTTCACTGTCATATACATATTATTATATAGACTACCTTGGCATTGCTGCAAAAACCCAGGAGATTGATAAGATGTCATTAACTAATACAACGGAGTAATCAAGATCTTGCCCCGTTAGCGGCATTTTCCAAAAACACCTCATCGTTTCCATTGTCAGCTTTGTGATACATAGTTTTGTGCGGAATTCTTATCTTTTTAATTTATACCACGCAATTTAACTTAGCCGTATAATTGAGATAAAGATAAGTTAATTGAGTTTACTGAAACACCAAACGGTCGAGTCCAGGCCTGAAAGATAACTAAAATTGCAAATTGCCTCATACAATTGGTTAGATAACCCCTTTTCAGTAAGAATAATCATGCATTTACACTAAAATAAAAAGAATGAATATAGGAACACTGTTTAACCTTAAATTGTGAATAACGTTTTCTCATAACGAACTAATTTGAAATTTCTATAAAACTTTAATTCCATCCACTAGAACATAATAGAAAAACACAACCTGTTACTTGAAAAAAAGCAATTTGAAAGCTTGTTCAAGAGGTTTGGTGCTTATTCTTCTATTTTCTTGTTGAAGTGTGGGGGATTTTCTTTTGGAGAACTTAAAATCTCTCTCTCCCCCACACACACATGTTATCAAAAATTAGCGGTTCAACACTAAAAAAATTCCATTTTCTGTTGGTTTATCCGATCTCACATCAGTAAGTGACTCCTTATATCTATAAAAACAGACCACAAACTACCTTGACAATGAAATTACTATAAATTACAAGCATATCATCTATCTATCTATGCCAAGACATTTTTTTTTTTGATTCTGTTGGTTATTCCAGTTTCACTTTGAACACTCAACAACTATGTCTTATCAAATTACAGAAAAGAAAGACTTGACTTATGTTATCACGGAAAATAGTATCCCCCAAGCACAACTAGAAAAAAATTTCAGTTTACTAAGTACATGTGCATTTCAATTCACTTTGATATGTTCAGCACTTGCAATAGGTACATTTCTAAGTACCGTGATAGGAGTAGGAGGTAGTCCAGTACTAATATTTGGATTCATTGTTGCCATCACCTTTGATCTCATTATTTGTTATTCCTTAGCCGAATTAGCGTCTGCTTATCCACATTCATCGGCTCAAGTTCATTGGACATATTGTTTAGCATCGGAGAAATACAAACGTAGTCTTAGCTTTTTAACTGGTATTTTATCATGTGCGGGTTGGATATTTGCTTGTTTTAGTTCTACTTATGTGGCATCAATGTTTATTTTGGCATTGGCACAAATTTATCACCAAGACTATATCCCAAAAAGTTTCCATTATTATCTTGTTTATTTGGCAGTGTTTTTATCGGGTTATTTGGTCAATGTGTTTTTAGTCAAATTGTTACCGTTAATCACCAATATTTCAGTTGCAGTAATAAATTTTGGAACATTCTTTATTATTATTACACTTTTAGTCAAATCACCAAAACAATCTGCTGAGTTTGTGTTTAAAAATATCATCAATGAAACGGGCTGGTCCTCCAATGGAGTGGTATTTTTCTTGGGGATGTTGCCTAGCTTAGCCTGTGTCACATTATTTGATGGAGCAGTACATTTGACAGATGAAATTGCCCAACCAGAACGAAATATACCGTTAGTGATGGTTATATCAAATACACTTTCTGGCGTTATGGCATTTTTCGCTGCTATAGTCTACATGTTTTGTGTGGTGAATGTCAACAACTTATCAAATCCAGTAGGTGGAGAACCAATTGTGCAATTAATGTATGATTCTTTTCAATCGGAGGCATTAACCACAATTGGAGTCGTTTGTTTAATATTGACTTTTGTTGGCTCGTCTTATATGTATTATACCAGTACTTCAAGATTGATTTGGTCATTTGCAAACTCAAATGGACTTCCCTTTAGCAAATACATAGGTGAGGTTTCTTCAAACTTGAAAAGTCCAGTTTATGCATTGTCTTTCTTGACGGTTCTTTGCATAATCATTGGAACATTAATTATGGGATCAGATGGTGCATTGAATGCTGTCTTGGGTACATCAATGGTATGTATTAACTTATCATATTTGATACCCATTGCATGTTTATTGGTGAAAAGTAAATTTTCCACCACCCATAGATTCAATGAACGTCCATATTTTTGTTTGGGAAAATTTGGATTGCCAATGAACATTGCCTCTGTCCTTTGGGTGTGCTTTATTATGGTATGGTTGAATTTCCCCTTGAGTTACCCGGTGACATCTGATAACATGAACTATGCTTGTGTGGTATTAGGAATAACCTGTATTATTGGAATAATATTGTGGTTTGTTCATGGAAGAAACCACTATGACCATAATATTGATTTTAAACACTTTTAATAGAAATAAATTCTTTGGTCCCCACCAGAAGTATCTCAGGTAGAACCTAAAAGAAGCATTATTTTTAACATACTTTTTACGTACACACATATACATCTTATATACATGCATACATAGATATATATACAAGGTTTCAAAAATTGAACCTATTTTTTATGTCCACAAAATCATTGTTTACTCCTCCATACAACAGAAATCAACTATCCATATCACCAGCCTCTTTTTTCCAATTTCTCTTCTTCTTTAATTGAATCAATGGCAATTCCTCCCATCAATTCACCCAAATCAGTTGAATATTGCAAAAGTTTAACAGGATCATTGTAGTGAGTGGTAGCGTTGACAATTGCTTTAGCCAATTTTTCGGGGTTCTTTGATTTGAAAATACCAGATCCAACAAAAACACCATCACATCCCAATTGCATCAATAATGCAGCATCAGCTGGAGTAGACACACCACCAGCACAGAATAAAACCACAGGTAATTTCTTTTCTTCGATGACCTGAATTAATAATTCAGTTGGAACTCTTAATTCACGTGCAAGCTCAACAATTTCCGTTTCAGTTTTCAATTTAGAAGCTTCTTCAATATCTTTCTTGATGGTTCTAATATGATCCACTGCTGAGGAAACATCACCAGTACCTGCTTCACCTTTACATCTAATCATGGCTGCACCTTCGTTGATTCTTCTCAATGCTTCACCCAAGTTTCTTGCCCCACATACAAATGGTACTTTGAATTTGGTTTTATCAATATGATATACCGTGTCAGCAGGGGTTAAAACTTCACTTTCATCAATGTAATCAACACCTAAAGCTTCCAAAATTTGACTTTCAGTAAAATGACCAATTCTACATTTTGCCATAACTGGGATTTTGACTGTTTCCATTATATCTTTAATCATTTTAGGATCAGACATTCTACAAACTTGATTTGATTTTCTCATTTCAGCAGGAATTCTTTCTAATGCCATAACAGCACAAGCACCAGCTGCCTCGGCGATCTTGGCTTGATCTGCATTAACAACATCCATAATGACACCTCCTTTAAGCATTTGTGCTAAACCGGCCTTTACTTTAAAATCTGACATGGTTCTATAGTTTTATCAATGGGTAATGAAAGTGAGAGTAGGAAATAAAAATAATTGAAATTATGAGTCAATTGAAATAAAAAAGAAAACAAAAAAAACTAAACATAATAGAAATTGAAAAATTTGGAAAAAAGGAAGAATTGTTAAAATATTTATATTAGGTGTTGGTTTGTTAATGAGGGCGTTTAAAAGAATTGGGGTTAAAAAAACCTTAACAATCAAAAAGAATGAATAATAGTGCAGAAGATCAATACATATTACAAAAAAAAAAAATAATCTAAGCCTTTACACGTCTCTTTATTTCATAATATTCCTTAATACCCTCGTGCTTTTTAAATTTTCATCTATAACTTGAAATCCACATTTAATTTGGCTCCCTTTTTTTGACTCTGTTAGATGAGGTCTTGAAATATAAAAAAAAAAGTCTATTATATATGACTAATAATAATTATAAAGTATTTACTTACAATTGTTAGTTGGTTATTTACAAAGGTTGTTGTATTTTTGGTGTTGGTGAAAGCTTGGCGAAAAAGTTGCCGAAAAAATTACAAAACTTGAACCAAACTTCTCTAGAAACTTCCTGAACGACGATGTTCCTATCTAATGTAGTTAAAAATAGATGCAAGTATTACCCACTACAATAATTGAAGCTCAATTAGCCTTTCAATTCACCAACAAATTGATTAATTCAACGTAACTACAGTTTAGTTTTCCCCAGATTTTTTTTTATTGTTAGTCAAACCTTATGTTTGTTGTAGTATTTGGGCACCAAACCTTTTGTTATAAACTTGATCAATTCGTAATGGATACAGCTTTCGTTAGGGGGTTTCATCAAATAGCAATCCTATACATTGGAATTCACGGATTATAGAAGCTAATGAGCAATACACCAGTTGTCGCATATACGGAACTATTTCTCTATGCGTTTAAAACGCTGACATAAGTAAACAGTTTTGTGTCAAAAAATACCTGTCTCGAAATCAACTAAATTCGTTTAAAAGGGGGTTAACTAGTAAATTTCACAGTCTGATGAAAGTTCAACTTCAATGAATCAACAATTCTATTCAGATTGTGTTGAATCATCAAAATGAATTCTACACTCTGTATCGTTATTGTTTTTTTCAAGTTTCAAAACTAGTAATATACAAAATTCGAATTCTAGTTGTAAAGAATAACAATGAAGAAAGAGAAAAAAAAAAATTAACAGGAAAACAAAAAAAAGACTCATAACTCATTTTCACTCATAAATTCTCCAATCAGAGTCAAAATTTGAATGTTTTCTCTCGCTCTCTCTGTCTGTTTCCGTTCCCCTCAATAGTTATACCGTAAGAGTTAAAAGCCGCCATAGTTGACTAATAACCTAATTGATCTTTTTCAGTTCAAATTCTTCTTCCCCTTCCAAAACTTTTCTTTTTTTTTCCTTTCAAAACACAAACCATCATTATAACAACTTTAATGACCATAGATAGATCAGTGACAATAGGTGTTTTGGCTTTACAAGGTGCATTCCGAGAGCATATTGCATATTTCAAACATCTCATTGAATCAAACCCGGACGAATATGCAGTGTATGACTTTGATATAAAGGAAGTGAGAACAAAAGAAGATCTTGAATTGTGTGACTCATTGGTTATTCCTGGCGGAGAAAGCAGTTCCATGTCTTATATTGCCGAAAGAACCGAATTGTTACCACATCTTTACAAATTTGTTTCCGATGAATCCAAATCAGTTTGGGGGACTTGTGCTGGATTGATTTTTTTGTCCAAACAATTAATCAATGGTATTGAGAATCAACGAGTTTTGGGTGCATTAGACATAGAAGTCAGTAGAAATGCATTTGGTAGACAGATTGATTCATTTGAGCAATCGCTCGATTTCAGTTCATTTATACCTGGTTGTACAGATTTCCCCACGGTGTTTATTAGGGCACCTGTTGTGACCAAAATATTGAATCAAAAGGATAGTCTAAAAGAAGGGGTAATAAGATCAAACAACTCATACCAGAATCAAGCACCCGTCAAAGTATTATATTCATTGAAAAACTACGATGGAAAAGATCACGAATTGATAGTAGCCGTACAACAGGGTCATATTTTAGGTACTTCATTTCATCCAGAGCTAGCTGAGGATTACAGATTCCACAAATGGTTTCTTGATGAGTTTGTGATAAAGAAACTGAAACAATATATTGATAGAATAATATAATCTTGTATGTATAGTAAGTAAGTAAGTAGTAGAGAGAGAGTACTAAATCACAGTTGAAAAAACTTGACTCGTAATTAACACAAAAGAAATACAGACAGAAAAAGAAAAACCAAAAAAAAAAATAATAAAAAAAAAACTCTAATATCAAGTGTACAGAGTTTGTGATTGCCAGAATTTGCAAAATATTTTAAAATAACAACGATGCAGCATCCAAGGATGTTCAATCAGACATCTACAAATGCAAAAAAACCTAATGGCTCAGATTCAAGTATAAAGGTTGCTAATCATTCTAACCAGAGACAAATGTCAGCCAATCACGCAAGTTTGACTATAGGTGGATCCAGAAACCCAATTAATCAACGACGATCAATGCTGACTAAAAACATTGGGAGTACTTTAATTGTAAGTCGACGGAATAACCATTACTTGGACATGAAAGAGGAAGACTCTAAAGAAAATCTCACCAAAATTATAAGCAACAATCAAAATGAAGAGGATACAGAAGTTTCAGTCAAAGTATCGGTTTGGTTTCATGAATTACGCGATTTTACCGAAGATATAATAATAGATGAGAATGTAATACCAACAGGGGTACAAGCAGGACAAGTTTTTGAACTTCAATCTTTGGATGAAGGTTCAAGCAAAAAATTTGTATTTACTGTTCAAAAGAGAAATCTACGGTCAGCAACTAATGATACCGATTACACAGAGGCACTGAAACCAAAACTACAAATCTCTTTAATGGCCAATCCATTTCAGAGACTTCTTGATTTAGCACCACGTAGCCAGGTTCAATTGAAAAGATTAGTCAAGTTAGAGTCAGTTACAGTTGATTCTGTTGAAATATTCATCAAAGATGTAAACTTATCTCGAGATGCAATGTGGAACTTTTCAGCCTCAATGATAGGGAATTGTGTATATATTGACCAAAGATTATTGTATCTAGGTAGCAGGGTCGGAGTTACCAAACACATTTACAAAAATGGGAAAAATGTCACCTCAGGATATGTTGACAAAAATACCAAAATCATTTATCGATCTGAAAGTGCCAAAATTACTTTGTTTGTCCAACTATCAAGGGAAATGTGGCATTTTGAAGAAGATGGAGAAATCATGTTTCACAAATTGATCAATAATTTATTCCCCAAAATTTTCCGTCGTTGGAGAGAAACGAACACCCACCATTCGATCACTATTGTTTTGTTTACAAGTATTGACCTCACAGATATACCGTGGACTAATTTAGGACCAGGACAGAGACCACCTCAGCGCCGAGACTTTTTTAGAGTGGTTGTCGATCAAGTTAATAGCATGCATTGGGATCGAATAATGGAGGACTTGCGATTAGAATTTGCTAATTTCAAAAGAGATACAATGCTTAATCTCGATGACGATGGGAAATTTATAATTGAAAATGGAACTTTACCTGCAATAAAGGGAAATTTACTCGAAGCAGTTAATTTAGGTTTAACATCATTGAACAACAGGTTCCAAAATACAGACCTTAAACATTCAATATCCCACATAATGGTTATAACCCCTGGTACAGGATTATTTGATGTTGAACATGACTTACTATTGGAAACAAGTAAAAAAATGTCTAGTGTTGATTCAAGTTTGGATATAATATGTTTGAGCCAACCACCCTTGCATGTGACTCCATTATTCAGATACATTAAAGAAGGGAAAGTTTGTCATTGCGTGCCCTTATGGTGTGATATATCATTTTTCATTGACAAGGTGCAACAAGAAAGTCAATGGATACCTAGGTGTAAGATTTATGAATTGCAAATGATGGGTGTTATGGAGAATGAAGCCAGTGACGCTAGAATCCCCAGGTTACATTTAAACAATTACGGTAAAACGTTGGTAGAAATTATGGATGAGTACGATAGTGCTGTTTTCAAACCGATAAAACGCATACCCAAGCCAGCACAAGTAGAGTTTAAACAGGTAAAGCCAAAATTTCAAGCTCCCGAGTTGAAAAATGCCACCGCAACACTTTCTTTAATGTTTGAGAATAAGCCCTTGTTACAACCTAGCAATTCTTCGACAATTTCATTAGCCACGGGGACCGTTGCTAATCCATCAAAAGATACATCAGCCCTTTCTTCATTGTATTATATTAATAAGAACAGCGAAGAAATTAAATCTCCTGCACCTTCAGTAAGAAGTGAAACTCCAGTGTCTACTATAAGAGCCATAGATAGTTATCGAAAATCAGCTGGATCACCTAGATTGATCAGAGGAGAAACAATGTTCAAAAGGAAAGAAGAAATACCAAATACTGAACCACCTTCAGCTTTGAGTGAGAAAAACGCAGCTTCAGCTAGAAAGAAATCATCAATTTTAGCAGAACCAGAACAAGAAATTTCAACAGGATCGTTTTGGATAGAAATTTCTAACCCGTCACAAGAAACCACCACCAATGTACTCCAGAGGTCTCAAAGCAGTCGATGGAGTAATATATTTCCTAACAAGATACAAAGAAAGTTGATCAAATGGAGATCGTTCCAGGCACCAGCATCACTTCCGACAACAACAGGTGTATTCCCGTCAACAAATCAACTTCAAACTGATTACACATTCCAAATTTATACTGTTT
The DNA here is from genome assembly GCF_000182965.3 of Candida albicans SC5314. Taxonomy (NCBI): domain Eukaryota; kingdom Fungi; phylum Ascomycota; class Pichiomycetes; order Serinales; family Debaryomycetaceae; genus Candida; species Candida albicans. The sequence continues at coordinate 547,411 of NC_032089.1, forward strand.
TTCTCAACTCTGATAATTATTGGGAATTAAAATCGACACATTCCTTAATGAGAGAAATGATTCAATTAAGATTGATGTTAGGGTTCCAGGTTTGTTATGGTGAAAGAGTTGACAAAGCTGAAGCCGAAAGAAAACCTTCTGGAAATGTTGATGCAATAATTAAATATTTCCCTGAGGAGCACAACTATCTTGGGTCAAGGATATACTTAGCGTTTGGTGATGAGATACATCGTATATTTTGCGACTATAATGGCAATATTAATGTTCAACTATACAGAAAAATCATCGAAAACGATGAGAAAAAGATAACTTTAGGACAAACAAAACTCAAACCCTATTTCCCACTTATAAGAACAAGGTATACTGACGAGTATACACCTGCTAGAATAGATGCAATTGCCGACAATCCACAAAAATTTAACTGGAATCAGTTTGATCAATTATTGGCCGGGTTTGATGATGCTATGCCAGAAGAGAAAAAGCAATTTCACAAAATGAAATTCGTAGTAATGCCTACCGATATCCCCAAAAATGCATATTTTGTAAGCAATGAAAAATTAACACCAGAAGAAATTAGAGTAGAAGGTTTACGAAAATTGATTGGGGTTATAGAAAGAGGCAAATACAAACATGATTCGTCTCAAAAGAAAAAGTCTCGCCGTGGATCCGATGTTATTTTTTATACTGGCAATTTATATGATTTTTTGAACGAAGAAGCTCAAAACTATGATATCACAGGGACACAACCGGCTTTGATGATTCCAGAATCGTCAAGATTTAATAAAACAATAAAATTACCCGACTTGGCACAAGAGCTTCAAGATCGAAATACTGGTTTAACGTTGGTTGACCGAACATGGCATTTCAAAAGGCACTTGCATTGCTTTGTTGGAAGCGAATTGGTATCCTGGTTAGTAGATTGTTTTGAAGATATTGAGACACGCGAAGACGCCACAACTTATGGACAAAACTTAATGAACAAAGGGTTATTCAAACATGTTGAGCTGCGACATGGACTTTTAGATGGTCATTTTTTTTACGAGTTTCTGGACGAGTATGTTGACAAGACAGATCGAGAAAAACCTTCTTGGTTTGGATCTAAGAAAATTGATGGAGCTAGTACTCCACAAAGCAATTCCTCTCCAAGGATAGCGGGACAAAATGATTTACAAAAAATAATTTCAGCCCTGAATCTTAGATCTGAGACGTCATCAACAACTGATTCTATGGGTCGGAAACGTAAGAAGTTTATTTTAAGTCGATCTGTGAAATTTGATGTCGACCCTTTAAAGAAATCATTCCGTCCAGAGTTTGTTACAGTTCACTATGACAGAGTTCATAACCCTGAACATTGCTATCATATAAGATTACAGTGGTTGAATGCAACCACCAAATTTATTGAAGATACTATTACTGCTTGGACAAGATTGTGCGAACGTCATGGATTGAAATTAGTGGAGACTCCGTGGAATGAGTTATGCTCTCTTCCAAAACTTAGTCCATTCCATTCTTTTGTTGACATAAAATTGCTGGTTAATCCATGGACAGACCCGGACCTTTGTGACGATCGTATATTGTCATCCAACAGATATTATTATCACTCATATTTCCTAAAACAAATGGGATACTATTTGGACAACCGATCTACATCTTTTTTTCTGCGTGAAAACATCGACATTGGCTATAGTTGGGGGAAACCTACTTTTAGATATGCACAATTTATTCACAAGACTGGATTTTACATTGTGGAGTTGAGAGATAATGGTGATTTCTTTTTGGCACCAAATAATATGCATCTCACACGGGTAAGATCGTCTACTACATTGGTTGGAGACTATGAAAATTATTCTAAAGGTGTCCTTGCTGATTCGCAAACAGTGATGCTTAATTTTAGAGCGGCTTGTCAAAACAAAGAATTTTTGAAAGAAACTTTTACATTAGCTAAATCCAATTGGAAGGATGATTACTTTTCACAGATTATATAGCCAGCATGTAAAAAAAAAAATGAAAATACTACAGAACAAAATACAAAAATAAACTACTGTATTGACAAAAAACAATTGCTATATATATATAGTCTAAATCAATTGGCAATTCTTTCAGCAATTTTGATAGTGTCTGCCAAAACACCATGTGCAGTGATTTCAGCACCAGCACCAGCACCTTGAACAATCAATGGATTTGGATATCTTCCGGTTTTGATAGAAACAACATTGTCACTACCTTTCAAAGAAGCGAATGGATGATCAAAACCATATTTACCTATTTCAACTGATACTTTGTTGGTGTTAAGATCAACTTTACCAACAAATCTCAAAACCTTGTTTTCAGCAAAAGCTTCATCTTTGACTTTTTGAATATCAGCATCGTAATTTGGTAATTTTTCCATAAATTCAGCAACACTCTCGACACATTCTAATTCTTTTGGAATTAAAGATTCAACTGGGAAAGAAGTTGGACCTTCAACCTCTAAACCGGAAATTCTGGCCAAAATAGTGACTTTTCTGGCAACATCCAAACCATTCAAATCATCTCTTGGATCAGGTTCAGTGTAACCCAATTCTTTAGCCTTTTTAACAACATCAGAAAATTTAACGTCTGATTTTTCAGTTTTAGAAAATTCATTGAAAATATAGGACAAAGTACCAGAAAAAATACCTTCAATTTTATCAACTTTATCACCAGTAGCGATCAAATCTTTCAATGGGGAGATAATTGGCAATGCAGCACCAACAGTACACTCATGGTAAACTAAACCAGCACCTGGCAATTCAGCTGTTTGTAAAATTTCTTTCCATTCCTTTAAGTCAGATGAGAAAGCCTTTTTGTTTGGGGTAGCAATGGAGATACCTTCCTTAATGAAAGTAGGGTAATAATTTGCAATAGCAGGACTCGAAGTATTATCGACTAACACAGTTGGTTTCTTTGCACCTTTTATGAATTTAACCAAATCATCTAAGCTCAATGTAGGTTGAGTTGGAGCTGTTTCATAAGTTGACAAATCAACTGGTGAGTAGTCTTTACTGTATAATGCTTCTTCAGAAGTTTTAGCCAAATAAATTACATTGAAAGCTATGTTACTTTTCAAGTTATTCAATTGACTAAGATATGATGAACCAACAACACCGGATCCAATAATTGCAACATTAACTGACTTTGACATATTTTATCAAGTGATTTTTAAGTAAAGTATAGTAAGTATTGAAAGTGAAAAAAAAAAAAATGAAGGAGAATGAATTGAAAAAATTGAAATAAAGTGAGTCAACAGAAGAAGAAAAAAAAAAAAACTCCTTCCGATCTTGTTACCGGTAAAGGCGCCCCAGACGCAACAACAACAGTAGTAGTAGTAATAGGTAAGGACGTGGCTGAATCAAAAAAAAAAAAATAAAATAAAAATAATAATCCATCAGATCTGGAAGAGTTGCAAAATTATCTCTTATTAATTTATATTACTTTTATTGATGAAGAAAAAAATGCATATTCTATATAATATTGTTCTAGATCTATTGACATAATCCAAAAATATCTAAATCACCAAAATGACTAATAAAAAAGCTAACAATAATGTCATCTTATTTGACGCAATGGCTGAAGCACTGCTCGTATCTGTCCCATTTTTGACATATTTGTAGTTGTCCAAAGGTTGGGGCATTATGCCATTTTTTACCAATGCTCTAAAGTCCCACTCAGTGGCTCCTTCTGTCTTCCAGCACCAAAATATCCATCCTTGTGAGTTAGTAGAGTATTCGTAAAGTTGCATTTCAACAAATCTTCTATAGTCTTTCTTTTGTTTTTTAGACCATTTATCTGGACTCTTGTTGAACTCGGCACAACTTCCTACCCGATCATTAGTATAAGGAGCAGTACCTTCATATCTTGAACCCAATCCAACTCCATTCAACCAAGGGGCACAATCAGTTAATGCTGCTGACCATTCACCAACTATAGCCTTTGCCTTTTCTTTACCAATAGCTGATGCATAATTCTTGATATTTTCTAAATGAGTAGAAACATTCAGTGCCACTTGGGATTCTGTAAAAACTTCATAATGATGATGATCAATGATAATATTTTTGAAATCTGCTTTTTTGGTAGTTGTGTGGTTTGTCCCATTAGATGTTTCGGTAACTTTGATTTCACCTTTCTCCAAAAAACTATCCCAGTAGCCAATGGGTTGAAATGCTTCTTGGAAAAAAATTGTGTTATTGATAACTTGAATCTCTCTCCCATCGTTGTAGGACTCAATGTAGAATTCTTTAAGTTTGTCCATATTTGGGTTGAGTGGTTCATTCAATACCTCAATTCCAATAATGGTATTCTTGTAATCAGATGCATATTTCCCAGTACCATATTTCTGGAACATCTGTTGCAACACCTTATACGTATGGTTGACATATTCGGTTTTATTTTGCCATCCAGGATACCCAAGATTTCTCAAACCAGAATTGTCAAATCCATTTTGTGTATTTGGGGCACCATGCAAATCAATCATGACTTTCAAGTCATTTGCATGTGACCACTCAATTGCCTTATCAAGATAGTCTTGTGCTCCTGACACATACGGATCGCCCTCCAATTTTTCAAACGACCAGTATCCAATAGGGATTCTTACCATGTTTAATCCAGCTTCTTTTATTTGCTTGAAATCTGTTTCATTATACATTGATTCCCAATGGTCTGTCAATCTTTTTTCGGCTTCTTTGGCACCTAGTTTTTCACAAAAGTGGTATTCATCAACTGGAAGATCGGTCCACGTTTCGCCAGACAGAAGGGTTGCATTGAATAACGATGGAGTAATATAAGGTTCTAGGACTAACCAACCCCCGATACTAACACCCTTGTATTGAAAATCAATCAAACTTGATTGCGCTGAACTTGAATTTGAAGTGGAATTGAATTGTTCACATGCAACCTCAGCAACAAACATACAACATAAAGCCATCAAATGAATGAGAAACAACATCATGTATAATGATTTTGATCTTGAGCTTCTTGAATTGTTGAATAGGCTAACAGTATTGAACTTAAAAGAAGAAACCAATACTGGAAAAAAATAAGAGAGAAAAAAAAAATTACATGTATTTATAGTACTCAAAGTAAGGTAACTGATGCATGACGTAAACACAGACCGAAATCATAGACGATCTATCTCGACCTTGTCGTCGTCTACAAAAATTTCGTTACAGCAAATAACATACTAAAAATAGATATGAGTTGCATTTGTCATCACCTACCTAAAACGAATAATTATATACAAATTCAATAAAGAAAAGAAACAAAACTATAAAAAAAGATAAAACCAATCACCATCATGAATGCAAAAAAAGAGTAAACTAACAAAAAGTCCTTTTTTTTTTAATTTATACAACAACCAATTGATCTCTATATCCATCTTTCCTGGTATAACACAGCTTTTTGGCATATGTTAACTATGAGCTTTTACTCTCCTAATCTAAATCTTCTTCAGTTGGTTTCAAATCTTTGACAGTTGGTGCTCCCTTATTCAAAATACTAGAAACAGAAGCTGGTGGATAAACAGCTATCATCATCACGACCAATTCGTATACTTCTTCAGGTACGGTTTTTTGGTAAATACCTAAGATATCAGTAGGATTAGGGTAAACTGCCAAAGCCTTGTAGAAACATATAGCAGCTTCAATGGCATCAACTTTTGCCTTTTGTTCACCAACAGCAACTTGTTCCATAAAAAATGCTTCTCTTTCAGTCAAATCAGTTGGAATAGGGTTTTGAGCTAAATCTTCCAATAAGGCCTTTTTGACTGCTTCCAATTTATTTTGTTTGGATTCGGCTTCCTTTTTAGCTTTCAATTTCTTTTGTTTGACTTCTCTCTTTTTCAAGGACTTTCTGAAATCGGCTGAATTTCTACGTTGATAATCAAAATATACAGCGTATCCTGCAATAGCTGCCGCTGCAATAGCAGTTATAGTTAATCCTTTGTTCATGATATGATATATATATATGTGACAACACGTATGAGATCGATAGATAATTCAGAAATGTGAATGAAGGTCTATTGAAATTGATTTCGAATTGATAATTTTTTTTAGGCTTCCTCGTTGTAGGTTAATTTTTCAGTTTAGGTTTTCCGACTTGTTTGATGTCATTTGCTTGAAAATTTTTTTACTTGTTTTGTAGACTTCCCAATTTGGATATATGCTACAGTATAAGCAAATATGAGTTGCTTGCATTAGTTTTCTCAATTTTTTGATTGGGCAAGAGAACCAATGAGAACATTAAAAAAAAGAAAAAATAACGAAGAAAAAACCATTTTGTTAAGCTAATAGACATTGAAGTTTCTATTATTTAAACGTATAACACAACGATCCATGTCTGATAAAGTAGAGGTAGCAGAAGTGGCACCACTTCCAGATGCAAGCTATAAATATCCAAACCCATTAGCAAATTTCACAAAGGGGCTTGGTTATCCAGAATGGCAGCCAATTGATACCAAGAAAGAAGTTGGTCAAATTTTTAGATTTGGGTTTTACTCCACTGTTGGTGCCTATGCTTGGTTATATTTCTGGAAAAGAACTACATTCAAATTAGAATTACCACTTTCCGTTATTGGGTTCTTTTCAATTGCTAAGGGTGTTCAAGACTCTATTGCCAATATCAGAGAAATTAATGATTGTTGGAACACATTTTGGGGGTTGACCGCTGCCAACACCGTTGTTTTGAGTGCAGGTTTCAGAAGTATGCCACCCAAGCACAAGATTATAACTGGTGCCTTGGGTACTTCTATTGCCACAATTCTTGATAGAGCCTACTGGGCACAATCCACTTCTTCTCCAAGATTAGACGCCAAATATGAATTAGCCAACACAAATGAAAACTTGCCAAAACAACAGTTCTGGGATGTTTGGCAAAGAAGACCAATAACCCAAACCGTGGAGGAATTAGGTGTTGGTAGAGGAATTTTCAAGCCATAAGTTGGCGTATTGTTAATGACAGCAAAGGCATTTTTTTCTACAGTGTACATTATATGATTATATATATATATATTCCATAATAAAAAAACAAGTTGATGAAACAAAGAAACACAGAGGAGATAATAGTTCATATAACGAATCAATGAATACTTATAATTCATCTCTATTTACAGGCTGCGACAAAGATTATTTAAATAAATAAACGGTTTTCTTTATTTATGTCATCTTATATGGATAATCTATAGTCTTGATGCTTTTCAATTTCCATATCTTCTTTTTCTTCTTAGTGTTGACATGTTCAACAAAGATTTCTTCGCAATATTTCTTTTTCCAACGTCTAATAAACGAAGGGTCCCATAACTCACTTGCAATTCCCAAATCTTTACAGCATCTCATCAAGGCATTACTCTTACAACCTTCCAATGCAGTAGTCAATTTCTCTTCGCCACCAAAATAATCTTGTTCACCACGAGCAATACTGACCAATCTGCCATGACAAATCAACCCATACTCACGACTTATTTGTCCAGATGTGACAAGTGACTCTGTTCTTGGGGCCAAACCCCAACCACCAGGTCCAAAGGCGCGATTCAAAACACGTCGATATTTGATTTCAGGTAAATATAATAACCCATCGGGCTTAATTTCAATATCCTCTTCTGCCACAGGAGCTAACAAAATTTCAGCAATTTCTTTGGAAAATGGTTGAGCACCTAACCCGTGGAATGAATCCGACCAATTGATGGTTTCACCATTATTTTTGTTTGAAGCTTCCAATGGGGCATCATGTAAGATATAAGAAGTAGTGGATTTTACTGGAACTTCCGAGCTTGGCTCAATGTCACTAACACTCTCTTTTGGAGGTGAAGAAGATGCAGGTGATGCATCTGTAGAAGTGGATCTTGACGTGCTTGTTGAGGATTTCGTTACTGGTCCAGCCCTTTTGTAAGTACGCGAATACACTTTAGCTTGATTCACTGCAGTACTTGAATAGTATCTGATTATTGAGGTCCGTGGGAAACCCAATCTTATCAAATTAAACATATTTCCTTCTACTTGAGCTTTGAATATGTTATATGTATAAATAACAAATGAGTTGGCGACGGTATTGTTTTGAGTATTTTTTCTAGTTCATCTGAACTTTTTTTCTACTGTCGTGGTACACCAAGATGTTAGACACCACCTTAAAGCTGTGTAATTTATCATTTATACTTGAAAGAAGCTATAAATATACATCTATATAGTCCAATAACGCTATTTAAAGTTGCTGTCTAGTTCCAAATTTTTTTCTAAACCAATCAACACATTAAGAATTCAAAATGTTTTAGACTCCTCCATCTTCTCATTTTCTACAATTGTGGACACAGTTTGCTTCGCCATATGTTTAAATCGCCCATAATACTCGAAATCAAACAAACATTTCCTCAAAGGAGGTCCAATATAAAAATTTGATGTTAAGCTGTTGTATTGTTCATTGTGTTCTAGATCAAGTATCAGTCGTTCTGAAGCTTCGTCCATCATTAGTTGTTTTTCTCTTACATGCAATCCAGTGTATTTTTGGGTCAAGTAGTACTCGATTAGTATATCATTGCTCAGTGTCAATAATTGAAAGGCATCTTCATGCCTTAGGTTTTTGATAAGTTCAAGTATATTCTCTTGTCGAGCCTCATCTGTCACTGCCTCATATTGTTCTGGCTTGAAAGCAGTTAGAATCTTTGACTCTTGAAGCCACAATCGCAACAAAGGAACATAATAATATCCATCATAATAATGACTCTTGGTACCCCTAGGGTACTCATGGTTCAACATTGACATAATATCATTTGGAACAAATACAGGAACCCCTCCAAGCATGGAATACCTCAAGGGATTGATTTTTTCATAGTTTAACCAATGTTTTCTTCTATCCATGTATAATTCGACAGATTCATTGGCTTCCGTTTTTTCATTAATATAATTGTCATATTGCGGAGGTGGTTTTTCATCATTCAAGCCCATACCAGTAATATCAATATATGTGCCGGTGTCAACATCAATGAACCTTGCATCAATGTGGTTGTCTCTACCAGCAACATTTCTGTGATGTATAAATGTGGAACAGTCTATCAAGTATTTCCCATACCCTTCATTTAAATCTTCAATGACTAGAGTCATATTATAATTGGCAGCCAACCGATTCAATTCCGACGATGGCATCTGGAGATCAATATCTATATCAAAGGGAAACATTAAACCATCCCAATACCAAGACAATAAGGGACCATGGGCTATCCAGGAAACTATACCCTTTGCTTCAGCAAATTTAAACCAATTTCTCAATAACCTGTCCAAGATTATTTGTTCTCTCACTTCCATTTGTTCATATGACCACGTCTCGTCTTTTAGATATCTCATAGCTCCATTGAAAAATCTCCACTCATAATGCCAACCTGAATCAAGGTTATATTGATTTTTTTTCAATGTTGCCAATTTATAATAGGTTGGTTCCACATCAACCGAGAAGGAATTGGCGTATTTTAACCCACGATAATGATTTAATTCGTGCCTAGTTAATCTATTTGTTTCGAGGACATTTAGATCATAGTTTAGCTCATCTGTTATTACCTTCTCGATTTTACTTAATCTGGTTTCATAACTGGCGATTTGTTGTTCAACATTCTGTTGAGTATAATGGAATGTTGAAGGGTCTAAATTGAGTTGTCTCAAAATATTTCTATCACCTTTATTTGAGACGATTTTACTAATGCCATGCAAATCATCTTTTGGATCTAGTGGTCTTGGTGGGATTGCACGTAACAATTTTCGGAATTCAGATTGTGGATTAAATTCAACTGGTACCACGCCATGGGCCTGTTTACAGTCAATCTTTCTTCTTTTCAAGAACCGGTGGAATAAATCTGTTTGTAGTAACTTTTCTCTTTTCTCTGTGAGCTGTGCTTCATAAGTGCCATTACTAGTCAAAAACACTAGTGTTAGTGGATTTTCTTGTTGGGTATATAAATATGATTTACCTTGCAACATCACCTCCATATGTGGTGCCTTATTCATAGGTGATGATTTTACAATAAATCCAGGTAGTTGATCCTTAGATAACCCTATTTCATCAATCTCCTCGTCTGATAAATCAACTAAATCTTTACAAAAATCAGGAAATCTAGTTCGTTTATTTGCTTCTTTTTGCAACCACTCACAATTATTTTTTAGACCAATTGGCTTCATTATTTCACTATTTAGCATAGTTAAATCAACCCAATCTGACCACGAAAATGGTAATTTTATCATGTGGTCTTTAGTTTTAGAATTATCAGGATTATGCAACTTAAGTTGGTGTTTTAGTTCATCTAAATACACTGCCAATGTGAGCCTAGGTTCGTAGTAAAGTTTTGGATTATTATACCATGTAATATATTGTGGTTCATTTTCAGGTGGTGGTAAGAAATCTAATGCATTCAACATAATCGATGGGTATTCCATGGTAGTGTTAGCCAACCAATATGTATTGTTTTCATTACGTTTGACTTTGTGAAGCAACTGTAATAGTTCTTGTTCCTCAGGGAGTGAATCTTCTTCTTTGAGATAACCGATGGAGATTTGATCGTCGTTGTAATAGTTGTAATATGAATGACGGAAATTTAGGATTTCGTTTTGGATCTTGTTGTTTCGATAGATTTTTAGAAAGTAACAAAGATTGAAAAATAACACAACTAAGAATATGTTTCTAAATTGTCTGAAATCAGCCATAACTAGTGTAGGTTTTTTTGGTTTCCTTGTGAATAATTAGTCCAAAACACAGAGTAATGGTCAGTATAATAACGAGAGGTGTAGTTTCAAAGTTGGGGTTTTATAAAGATAGAAATAAATGTATTGTTTTATGAATTACATAGATCTGCAAACATTATATATTTATAAATATGGTTTTGGTTCCGTTCAAACACGAAATTTTCAAATTATCAAGGAAAATGATTATTTACCAAGAATATAATTTATAAATAATAATACTAACAGATTTGTGTTTTTCATTTTATGATTTTCTAGTTGAAGTTGATTTTGGGAAATGATCAATGCAAGTTTACGCATTGTATCTGGTTCCTTGCTTCAATTCCAACAACTCGCCTGCCTTTAACCTATTTAGAATAACAAAATCTTTTTAAAGTGGATATCTTTCACAAATACTCAATTACTCAGATTACAATTAATATATCAAATACCCAAGAGTAAAGCTATACTAAGATGAATATTTTGCTTTGAAAAAATTGTTCTTTTTTCTTTTTCAAAAGTAACATAATGACCCCACACCTATACAACAAGAAAATTTTGTCCATGGCATGGTAATGCTTATTAATTTCAATTTATTTTATTTTAAACTTTGTTCGTTTGTTTATTTATTTATCTATTTATTTTCTAGATAATTTTTATTGTTCTTACCATAAAAGGGGTAAGACAACCGTCTTGATTAGACATATTGATCGCGTGACATGATATAGCTATCAAAATATTTTAATTTCTCTATAGCCACTCTATGTAAAGATAAGAAAAACAATGGTAATAGCCATCTAGTATTTATGAAGCTTTGGATCTTGCAAGCTGGTCGTAATCATATAAAGATATCCGCTTGAAGTTTTGAAATGTAAAACTGGTGACAAGTTCACGATATTCAGGATCATTAGCTAGTTCAACTCTGTGTTTGCTTTCTCCAATCTTGGTCGTTTTGTCACATATTCTGGCATTGTCGATTTTATTCACATCCTCAAATAAACAAATCAATTCCTTTTTGTGTAAATCACCAAGATCGCTACTCAAATAATATTCCAATAAAATATCATCGTGACGCGTCAACAACTCTACTATTTGCTCTTCGTCAATAGTGGCTACTAATTCACAAAGTTCTGTTGCATCAGTTTGACCGTTTTCTAACAGCAAAGAAGTATTTTCGAATTTTTCAAACAAAAACTTTAATTTTGAGTGATGTATCCATAGATTAAGTTGTGTAACAAAATAATAACCATATGCATTGAACGGAATGAGTTTTTTGTGGTATTCCTGATTCAAAATTGCAGAGATATTATTAGGCACATAAACAGGCGTTCCTGCAAACATGGACTTTCTTAACGGAGATATTTCATCGCTAGTGTAAAAACGAGGACGACGTGTGTTGTAAACTTGTCTAAGTTGACCATTATGTTGAGCCTCGGTTACAATATTAGTATATCTTTTGGGTGCTGTTTCATGTGAAATAGCTACACCTCCAATTTCGACCGACAAGCCCGTATCAACATCGATAAACTTGGCATCAATGTGATTCCCCAGTTTTGCTGATCCACGATAATGCACAAATGTTGAACAATCAATAAAATATTTCCCAAATCCTTCAGTGACATCTTCAACAACCATTGTTTGATTATAAGTTAAAGCTAGACGCAACAACTCTTTGATTGGCATTTGAATTTCAATTTTCTGTGAAAAGGAAGATAATTGACCATTCCAATACCAAGATGATAACAGAGACTGTGAAATCCACGATATAAATCTACCTTCAATAGCAAACCTTGTCCAATTTCGTAAAAGTCGTTCTAGAATTATTTGTCTTCTTATCATCAACTGTTCTTCAGTCCAATCATTTTGCAAATAATCAAGAGCTCCATTAAAAAATCTCCAGTCATAGTTCCAACCCAGATCTTGTTTGTTCTCTTCTATTTTAGTAATTAACCGCGCATTTCGAAAATAGACAGGTTCTTGCATATTCTTACGGGCATAGGCATACTGTAAACTTTCATAATACCTCATCTCATTTCGGTTTAGTCGCAAATTCGCTATTTCTTGTTTGTCAAATCTTAGTTCATTTGTCGTTAAATCGTGTAGAGAGTCTAGGCGATCTCCAAATTTCGTCATATCATCTAAAAACTCACTTTCTGAGTAATTAAAGTCCTTCTCTGGTATATCGTAATCAGTCAATGTAATTGAGTATGAAAAGTTCCGTGAATCATAAACTTCATTCCACTTTTGTGGTTCTTTTAGTTTCAATAGCGACTCAAATTCTTTGATCGGATCAAGAATTATGGTTTCTGGGATTCTTGAATCAGCATAATGAGACTTTACAAATCCATCAAAAAGACCACTCTCAGTAATACGCTGTTTTGTGCTAACTTCAGTTACATATATTCCACCTTGTTTATTCAAAAACACTAATTTGGTAGGAATATCTGCGTAGGTTAACAAATGAGATTTTCCTTCTAACATTCTGACCACATTTGTTGCTCTATTAGTTGGTGATTTTCTAACTGCATAACCTGGAACATAATTTGTTGAAGGTAACTTCATAAGTTCTAGTTCTTGGCCATCAATATCTTCATTGTTGATGCAATAGTAGGGATACTTGGATGATGAATCGTGAGTGGCTTTCAAATATTCGCACGAGATTCTTTGCCTTTCGGGTTTTACTAGCTCGTCGTTTAACATAGTCAAATCAACCCAATCTGTCCATGAAAACGGCAACACAATTTCATCACTTGATCGAGTTGCTGCATTTTCACACATTTGTCGTTTAATTTCGACCAAATAGACAGATAATGTAAATCTTGGATCAAAAAATAACCCGGGGTTGTTATCCCACATTTCTTGAGTAAACTCATTTACATGAACCTCCACTTTATGACTTGTCAATTCTTGGCTTTTCAACCAATCTTTATCCTTATTGAAGTCCACTTCATTTAATTTGAATAGTATTTTATCTTTAAAAGATAGTTCATCGTATGGTACATTGGGAACTAGATATTTTGGTTTATTTGGCAGTTTGTGTTTATTATGTGTTGGAATAGTTTTAAACGTCGGGAGTTTAAATCCATTATTGACCTGAAATTGTTCGTTGTTCTTGAAATTCAGATTCAAAGTACCAGTGGTAAGTATAGTTGATACATCCAGTTGGGTTAATTTGACTGCCAACTGTTTGCTTGCATGGTTGGAGATATGTTTATCGAACACGTTGGTTGCTGCAATGTATATGTTAAATACCACTATAACAGCAACTAGCAACTGTAGTACCTTAAAATGTACTAAATAGGATACCCCTCGGGCAACTGATAACAGCCTCATGTATATAGTAGACTGTAAACGAAAGAACTGGATTGATCAGCTACTGTATTGATATTCCATTTATTGACTAACCAGTCGAGTGTTCATTTTCCAATTTCCATGGTACGGTATTATCATTTTATTTTTCAAGTCAAATCATGGTAATATGGATCTAAGAAAATAAAAAATATAAGCGTCAAACTTTTCCATTGAATAATTATTTCTGTATAATCAAATATGTTAGATAATGCAAGTTCATGTATGTATATGAGTTAGTGTTGTGGTGTGGTTCTGGCGTGTTTTTTTTTGGTGTTTGTTGTTGTTGTGGGTGGTGAAGAAAAATGAAAATGCAAGAAATTCTGGTGTGGTTGTTTTCTTGTCATTTTGGTCTTTCTGGTATTCTATAATTCTATCATTTTGAGAGTTTAGTTATTAGAAAAACTGTAGGATACTATATAAATCAAATGTTGTCACGATTAGGATACCTTTGATAAGATTGATTTCTGCAAGATTTTTTAAAAAATATTTGACCAAATTTTTCCAAAAAAAAACCAACAAAATCTCTTTACCCTTATTACCAAATTAAATTGTCGATAATACTTTAATCGTGACATAATTAACCCTATAACAGTTCTTTTACTGGACGTTCCTGAAACATCTAATCATCACTCACAAATATTTTAAATAACGTTACAATTAAATAAATGTATTTATTCTTTACATCAAATTATTCCTTTTTACATAATCGATAAATCGGTTTTATATATTTTCTAAAATTACAGAATTGAAATTTTCACCTATAGAACTAGGCACAAACAAAATAGATATAAAAAAACTCCTACAGACTTTAATTGCTGAAATGATAAACATAAACAACGCAGCTTTCAAACCAAAGGTTCAATAAATATCATCTTATCTGTCAAATACTTTACTCTTTTTGAGTTAAGATACCACCTTGTAAAGCATGTCCGAACAAGGAGGCAGTATCAACAACAGCGTGAGTCAATAATTCACTGACTAAACCTTGAAGAGTGTATTGAGTTCTTTTATCAACATGGATTTCTTCACTCTTAGTTGGGACAACAGCTGAGTAGGCAGCGGAGACCATGAGGGTAGAAGCTAAAAAGTTTGTGAATTTCATTATTAAAAGTGATGTATTGTGAGAATATGGGGTATCAAGTAATTGCTGTAGAAGGTTAACAAAAAAAAAAACAAAAAAAACCCTGAACATTTTTGAAGAAACTGTCTGATTTATATAGACCACCCATAAATGCAAATCTCAAAGATAACAGTATTATGTTTGTTGTTAAAATTGATAATAGGAGAAGTGAATTCTCTAAGATTTTTAGCGATTGAAATGGATAAAATGTGTTTTGTTGCAAAATTTGAAATGTTATAGCGCGTGAATCGAAGATCTGCACAAAACAAAAATAATAGTAGATCTTGACACCTATAAAGATACAAAACCATATGATATATCAAAACAATCAGAGTAATGCTTGGAAAATATGCATACACCTAAGCAAAACACCACTTGCTACTTGAGTTAATGTGAATTAGAATGTATCAAAAGATTACTTTCTTGTATAACCTGAGATAGTTCTGGTGTGAAGAAGTCACCAAATCAGCTGGCAATATTTTTCGCTTTCAATATGGAAAAATAGGAAATAACAAGGCAAAACTTTGAAAACAATTCTAGTCTACCTAGAGTAATCTACCATTCATTGGTATCTAACTTCTTGGTGTATATACTTTAGAACATTGAATAAAATACAAATAAAGATTTGCAACCAAATCTCAAATGTTTTTGTTTTCTCTCTCAACGCGAATTTGGAATATAAATTTCCCAATCTAATATTAAAATACTTGCATGAAACACAGTGACAGAAACAAAGGAAAAAAAAAAAGAAAGATCAAGGAGAAGTTCACTCGAAACACCCTATAAATTGTGAATCACTTATTCAATCCCCATCAATAAACCATATACAATTGAAACTGCTAACACAATGTATAGCTTGATACCAATAATATAAAAAAAGCATTATTATTGGCAGGTGGTCATTGACAAAAAAAATGCAAGTTCCACAAGATACTGATACCAAATATTGACAGAGATTTCAATGTTTCTGATCGCCCCAGAATGTCTCACAAAAAAATGTCAAAATCCCAAAATTCCAAACTAGTTCCACCCTAACAATTTTTTTACTTTGCAAATCTTCTTAAAACCAAAACAAACAAATAATGAGCTAAAGGCGGTAATTCGAACAGTATGTTTGATAACTGTGGTTTGCTTGTTCAAAACAAGATTTTGGGAAGTTCTCAGTCGCGTGTAGAACTTTAAACAACAGAAAAGCTTTACAACTTTACAAACTTGTAGAGCAAAGATCACCCGTCAAAGAAACTCTTGGCATTATAAATTACAAATATATTCCAGTTTTTACAAACAAAAGAGTGCTTGAAAAGAAAAAAAAACAAAGAGAACTGAAGACTTTGAAACTCACGAAACCAATACTTAGGATGAAAAATTAAGCTAGTATCCAAAAAATTAAGTTGCTCAAAATATAAAATCTTTTAATAAGAGTTTTCTTGAGATATATTTATATTAGGAATATAGGAGCTCAATCTCTACAACACAATACCAGCATAGTGACTTTAAAACAAATAAAAAACTATCCATTAACATTAAATAAAAATATGTAGACATTATAAAAAAGAAAACTTAATTCATTTAAATAATAAAGAAAAGCAATTTTCCTTTTTCATCGTCACAATTGTTAACCGTACTGCTGCTAAATTGTGCAATACATTTACCTTGTTATATGACCGCTAGTACTTTAGAATGACGTACAATGCGTGAATGATACCTGGAATATAACCCAAAATAGTCAAAAGAATATTAATAAACAATGATGAGGAACATCCTCTTTCCAAAAAGACACCTAATGGTGGTAAGATAATAGCAACAATGATTTTAATGATATCGGAACACGTGAATGGCATTTTGATAGTAAAATGTACTTGTAAGAAATAAAAAAAGAAGTGATTATAAAATAGAAAAGAGAGAATCAAAAAAAAAAAGAGACTACTTAGGGGGAATTGAATTGGTTTAAATACTCGTTGTAGTTGTTGTTGTTGTTGTTGTCTAGTTTATTTTATGGTTATGTAATTATACAGTTTCTATTGTAACTACTATTAGTATTATTATTACTTTGTTTTTTTTGGGATTTATGATTGCTATTTTTATTAGTAAAGTCTTAATAGACCGCAATAATATTTCTTAGTAACCAAGTGCGTGACTCTTTAACAAAGGGTACTCACGTTTTCTGCTTAGCCTCTCTTTCTCTCTCTCCCCACTAATAAAAATATCCATAACAATAGAACTTTTTGGAACGGTTGTGAAAGTAACCGAGTAAAATCGGGTTTCATTTGAATGACCCAATTATCGCCTCTCTTCCCCTTACTCTATTTTAAGCACGATGACCTAAAGGAGGCAGATCTAAACCTCTGGCACCATAACCTTTGCCAAACTAGATTTCCATGATCCTTATGTTATTGACGATTTGTAGCAAACAAGACATATCATTGCTGAATATCAGCTGGCATAAACAATCGCAACCTTCAAAGCCTCGTTTTGCTACATAACCAAAATGAGAAACAATTGACCATTATAACAGTTTAGCAAGAAAAATATAAACTATCATACAATAGATTGAGTTTCAAAATTTAACATAGACTTACGACAACAACTACCGAATTCTTGAAAAAAAAGAACTCAGAAGTATAATTGGAAATTTCCTCCTTACAAAAGTAATTATCCATTCTATTTTCAGATTCCAATACTTATTAGTGTCATTCGTAAAGTTCAAAAGATACGAAAACGGGGCAATACTGAAAAGTTATCAACGAAAGTCAGCCCATAAGATTTACTTATAGAGTATCGGCTAACAATACAATAGCAATCAATACCCTATTGTTTTTCAATATTTCATATCACAGATATTGGTTTGCTTGAGATATTTTAGGATAACAGATTCCAATTTTTCAGATTTCCCACCTGTATGACTATGCACACAATCTAGTCGTGTAACATTGCTCAAACAGTCTAACAATCTAACAAAAATTTTTTTTCCCTTTGTCGTTTGGCATTGGACTTTGAACAGTGAAAAATTAGAAGAAAAAAAAAAGATGAATCATTTGACAAGAGCTTAACATAGACTATACACCATACATACATCACATACAAATCATTCCACTATGTCTGACTTGCACCTACAAATATTAAAACTTGTGGATGATAACAATGGAGTTATTGAAAACACTCTTAAATCACCCGAGTTATCGAAAATAGATGTCAGTACTTTACAAGCCAATTTAACATCTCTTTGGGCCAAAGAAATGATTGTTTTCTCCAAAATTGAAACTGATAGATGGGTATTAACCAAAGAAGCCGAACAATATCTCAAAGCTGGTGCCACCCCAGAAGTTCAAGTTGTCGATGAAGTTTTGAAAGCTTTAGAAGGATTGACGATTTCTCAATTGAAAGAAAAATTAGGTCCAATGGGAGCTGTTGGTCAAGGTAAGGCATTCAAAAACAAATGGTTGAGTAAAGATGGTGACAAATTGATTGCACAAGTTGAAAAATTACCTGAAGATGTTGTATTAAACGAGTTGAAAACTATTAGTGAAACCGGAACCCTTAATGACAAGAAGGAATTAACTGAATTGAAAAAAAGAAAATTGGTCACTTTGACCAAAATCGTTGGTTACAAAATTGAAAAAGGTCCAAAATTTGCTCTTGAAATTGTGAATTTGGAAACTGATATTACATCTGATATGGTGTTGAACCACACTTGGAAGGATGCCCAATTCAAACCATATAATTTCAATTCTGAAGGGGTTTATCCAAACTCTGGTGCCTTACATCCATTAAACAAAGTTAGAGAAGAATTTAGACAAATTTTTTTCTCAATGGGATTCACCGAAATGCCATCAAACCAATACGTGGAAACAGGGTTTTGGAATTTTGATACTTTATTCGTCCCTCAACAACATCCTGCTAGAGATTTACAAGATACTTTCTACTTGAAAGATCCCAAAAAAGCTGGCGAACCAGAAGATAAACAATATTGGGAAAACATTAAACAAGTACACCAAGAAGGTAAATATGGTTCTATTGGTTACAGATACCCTTGGAAAGCAGAAGAATCATTGAGAATGGTTTTGAGAACCCACACAACTGCTATCTCTGCTGCCATGTTACATAAGTTAGCTCAAGACCCTAAACCAACCAGATTGTTTTCCATCGATAGAGTTTTCAGAAATGAAGCTGTTGATGCTACTCATTTGGCTGAATTCCATCAAGTCGAAGGGGTTCTTGCTGGGTATGACATTACTTTGGGTGATTTAATTGGATTTATGGAAGATTTCTTTGGTAAGATGGGTGTTGATAATTTAAGATTCAAAGCAGCATATAATCCATATACTGAACCATCGTTGGAAATTTTCGCTTACCACAAGGGGTTGAAGAAATGGGTTGAAATTGGTAATTCTGGTATGTTCAGACCAGAGATGTTAGAATCAATGGGATTACCTAAGAATTTGAGAGTATTGGGTTGGGGTCTTTCTTTGGAAAGACCAACTATGATCAAATACGGTGTTTCTAATATTAGAGAATTATTGGGTCATAAGGTTTCATTAGATTTCATTGAATCGAATCCAGCTGCTAGATTAGACGAACTTTTGTAATAGATATTTAGAGGTTCTCGATTAATAGATGAATTAAATAAATGTAAATAAGAAGAGATAATTTACAGCTTTCTATATGCTAGCATCAACTAGTGTGGAAATGTATCTTTGTTGGGTAGTGTAAGAAAATCAATTATTGATATTTCCGTTTTTATTTTTTTTTTTCAGATTGTCTTTTTTTGAGCGAGTGAGTGGTGGTGGTCAACATATTGAAAGAGTTTTCGATAATACAAATCATAAACACCAAGCCATAATTAATCACACAAGCATGAGCAATCCAAACGAAAGTGAACCACACACCCAACCAGAGATCAACAATGCAAGTCACATTGTTAAACCTGAAGGATCTCAAACTGTTAATACTGGTTTCATTTGTCGATGGAGTGATTGTACTGAAAACACATACAACAATTTGACATCATTAGTCAATCATTTGAACAGTAAACATATTGCACAACTTCCACCGGGATCAAATACGAAATACATATGTTATTGGGAGAATTGTGCTAGATATGGACTAGATCAACCAAGTAGATTTGCTTTGATATCTCATTGTCGTACTCATACTGGAGAAAAACCATATTTCTGTCCCGTTCCTGAATGTGAAAAACATTTTACTCGTTCAGATGCGTTGACCAAACATGTCAAGGCAGTGCACGATTTACATAGTGTTAAAGATCAATTGAACTTATTGAAAGATAAAGCTAGAAAGGGTCAAATTGAACTTGGGGTAAATGTTGAAGATTTAAGTGAGGAAGATTATTTAAGAATCATTGAACAAGATTATGAAATACAAAAACCATGGTGGTTCACAAATGAGTTTTTAGATGTTATAAGAGCTGGAGAAACCGACAAACTAGAGGAACATAACAAAGATGACGATTTAGATAAACAGCTTGAAGCATTACCATTTGATTTGAAACAGTATCAGTTGGCAAATTCTAGATACAAACAATTTATAAATTCTTTAACATCTGCTCGTGCCAGTAATGAAATTGAAGACGAAGATGAAGTTGATGGTTTAATACCGAGATCAGATGACAATAATTCAGTCATCAATGTAGTTAGAAAACAATTGCAACATGAAAAACCAAACAAAAAATTTCCTAGAGTTATGAGTAACCCAGTATTGGAACGTTTATCTAATGACACCAAGAAACTAGCACATGATTATATTAGACATGAAAATGATCAAAATGACGATGATATTGATAAGATACTGGATTTGGAAACTTTGAAAACACTACATGACAAATTGGCGAATCAATTAAACACAGCATACAAAATTAACAAAGTTTTGGCTAATCAATTGACTTCAAATATCAAAATGAAAAGAAAGTTGTGGGTATATACTCAATTACTAATGGATGCAAATATTCAAGTTGGATTGCCACCAGAAGCTACAAGTGCACCTCAACGTGTTATGCAAGATGAATATGATGAAGAGTTGTTACGTGGTTAAGCCGAGGTCAAACAAACCGAGGATAACGAGAATACAAATTAGACACATACAAAAGTAATGAGCAACGGGAGCAATTTAACTAAATTAAACTAAATCCGTTTTATTTCATTTGTTAATTATGGAAAAAGTTTTTTAAGATTAATCTGTTTCTGCAAAAGTATAAAATTTAAGCTAGAATTGACGTGGAAATATAAAGGTCTGATGATAGATTGAAAACTTTTTGTTAAGACAACCTCGATACCAATTATGAGACTACAACAGAGATGTTTATCATATTGGAATAATGTCAGTGACAGACAACCTAATTTTATTACATTCTTTTTTTTTTGGGTTGGAAGGAACTAATGAAATTAAGATTCTATACAAGCCCATGAGATATTCATGCTAACAGATTAGTAGCATATTTGTAAATTGTTTGTGATGTTGTTGCATAATTTCTAATGTTCTGCTTTTCAATATACATATATTTTTTTGTGAAATGCATGCATGCAATGTAGATGATGAAGACTCGAGAACATATCGGTGTTCAAGTTGCATTTTGAACAATTTGGGAATGATAATTTAGGTTATGCTTAGAATGTGGTTGACAACGATGTAAGAATACCCGATACTACATTTGAGCTTCTAACACAAACTCATGTGCTGGAATTTAAATCATCAATAGTTACTGCATTTCAATATCAAGGCGAAAGAAAAATAATAAATGGATTTCAACAGAAGTGTGGTTTTCTGGTTGTGAAATCAACATTTCCCAACACAATGGTAGTACATTCATTACTTTTTCTGTTTTGGTTTTTTTTTTTCAAAATCTTGGAGCTTTCGTCAACAACACAACAAGTTGTCTACAATGGAAACTGTTAAATTTTTCGAATAATTCAAGGTATTCATTGAGCTACCTGAAATTAAAATGAAAAATTTCATTTACCAAACAATTGGTCCGTATGAACAATTAAATTGTATTGGGTATCGCTTAAAATTGAATTAAACAATAAACACATTGAAAATGCAAAAAATAAAAAACAGTCTTTATTAAATTGGAGAATAGAAGAATCAAAATTTAAGAATGTGTTATTAAATGTTTATTATTTGTGATTGTTCGTAATATCAAATCGGTCACCCAAGTGTTAAATTAAGTCTTTTTCTTTTTAATTATTTTAGATAATGTCAAGCTTTAAACGAGCTGAAGTAATTAGTAGATGGTATATTTTGCAATAAAAGCATATACTGAAACAATGCTAATCAAACAAAGTTGAATATGTATTTTAAATTGTGGTCTAAATCAAAAACAAAAATCACAAATGGAGCAAAATAGTTTAATGTAGGAAAGACAAAGGCTGAGAGACCATAGGTACACTATATCCCCTTAAAGAATATATCTCTAATACTTGCTTTTCCCACCTTTTTTTTTGAGTTTAATTCTTTTACATCTTAAACTACTGAGAAACGTCTAAACTTTATATCACAGTTGGTGACAGAATAATATTGTAACATGTACTATATCAAATTGTCATTACCACTACTGGTGCCAGTATCACTTTCTGTGATTATTTTGAATTTGTTATCTCCCTCTTTTGAAACTCCTTCAAAGTAAGTAATCATAAAGGTTTAGATACATGCGTCTATTGTTGTGAGGAGTATTATTATACAGCCATTTTAGTTCTTTTAAGTTTAGTTTCTCCTTCTCCTTCCAATTTCAAATCTGTAGTGTAAATGCAAACTTTTGCCACTTTTGTCGTAATAGCCAAACATTCACAATGAACACAGTTAAACAAGTGTAAAAAAAATAATAATCTACGAGATTCAATGAAAACTATATACGAATTTCCTATCTATGCTTGAAATTCATTACAATTGATTATTTGTCTATTGTTAGTACTGACTCCTCTTCTCTATCTGATAAAAAGGAATTCTCTTTGTTCCGGTATAAACAATAGAAGGGGGCAATACCAATAATTCAATACTAAGAGCTTTAGAATAGATCAGAAACTAAATCAATAAAACACTAATAACACAAAAAGTTCAAACAGGAGTCCTCCACACTTTATAGATTAGTATCAACACAGAAAAGTAGATTGTACACTTGCCTTATAACAGAATAACCTTGGAATAGCTTGGTATACAATTTAGTACGACCTGTCAAGTGAAATTTTGAAAAGAACCTACTGAAAATTGAGTAAAATAAGTAACAATTGAGCTAGTTGGATTTACAACTTGTTCTTAGATAGTGTTGTTCGAAAACCAAGAAAAAACTGAATCAACAAGAAAATTAATTTACTTGAATCAATCTTGCTAAACAATCCACAAAACAACAACAGAATAAAATATGAAACAAAAAGAAAAAAAAAAGATGAGACTAAAAGAAATAAGACGTTCATATAGAAAGGAATACTAAATCTATCTAATCAATATAGAACATTATAGATCTGTATATCCTATACAAAAATATAACAATAGGATAAGTAGAAATTTAGTAGATTACTAAAAAGAATCAATAGATTCTGAGATCATTGATAATATTAGATTCAGGTGAACTAGAAAATAACCGAAGAAATAAATCCAAGGACTATAATGCATAAACTCTACAAACTTTTTTCAAAGGGGATAACTACTCTGGGTTTATTGTGGCCATTTCTTCAATGTAGTCATGTGCCATTTCTTTCATTGATGAATAGTGAATTTCTTCTCATTTCACAATGAATCATAGTTTGACAATTCATTTCATTCGCAACCTTCCGCCAAAAATAAGAAACTTCAACGAAAACCCAAAGGGATAAATATTTTGAACAATATTAAGACCGATCAATAAAATACTAAAACAAGTAATGTGGAATTTAAATGTTGAGTTCCAATTTAGATCATTATAGCCCGAACAAGGAAATAAGAGCAACACTGGCACACGACTGGACAAATACATACGTTGCTGTACCGCAAGCAATGAAAACCCCAACACATATACACATTGCACAATGCTTGGAAATAGGATAATAACTATTCCGTAGAATAATAGTTTATTTTAATGAGGAGTGAGAACAATATTGCAAAACTAAAAAAATACCACGTTCCTGGATTCCAACTCCACATTTTTCAAATGACTAAAAATCCCACCACTAAAACCACCAGCCATTCACTCCACCCCATTTTATTCCCTTAATATGTAAACTAGTTTTCAAAGTTTATAATCTCCTTTATTGTTTCTTCGCACTAAAGATATTATTACAACATCAATAGTTTAATTGTTTGAAAAACTTTAAACTACGATTAAATCTCTCTAGCCACGTAACTTTCTTTTCAATACACAAATTAAAGAGTTTAATTCAACACAATAAAATAAGGTTGTTGATATTTAATCTCTAATTGAAAGACTAAACATAACAATAAAATAAAGTTCCCATAAACACAAAGGGAGAATGCTATTTGATTGGTTTGATCTCTACCCTTATCTTGACTCAAAAAAAAAAAAGAAAATAAAAGAAAAGACAAAAGTTGTGTATGTGATAAATATAAAATACGTTAATTTCGCTGTTACATAACATCTGAAGCTTTTAACTTTTCCTTAATTAATGAAAAAGAGGATTAAAAAAATGAATAAATTGCTGTTGATATAATTCTATACATACATCATATATTAAGGTATTGCAAAAAAAGTACCACGGATAATAATAATGCAGATGATTTTGTGGCGATTTGTTTTGTTGTTGCAATTTTAGTTCTTGGTGCATTTTGTGTCATATTCATTTTTTTCCCACTTGCTGCTGCTTACACATTCTAATGTTATCATTTCCATTCTACTATAGCCACTGACAAACCGTGGCTATACATTTCCACCTACAAATCCTTTATTGTAGTCTATTCTTATCTTGCTATTACTTCTTCCTCGGGCATATATATTTGCATTACTCTATGGTGTAATAACATCCTATAATTTTGTCCAATCATTATCAAACAATAAAGATATGTAAGTTCCATTACCAGAGCTTCGTAATACTGCAACATCAATATTATTTTGCTTATTATTTTTTTTTCTGTGCCACTATATAATTAGATAATATTAATACGGGTTATCATCGTTTGACCACTGCTTTCCCCACATTCTGAATCTCTCCAAAAAAAGTGCTAAAAGATATGATCTTCGGTGAACTCCAATAATTGAATAAACACAATATAACTGGGTAAGTACCCACGTGAAGGTCTATATTCTAGTTATTTATTATTTTTTTCTAGTTGCATAACCTTAATTAATAAGTTACCTTTCTGTTGATATCTCGTTAACAGTTGCCAGGGTTATGAGTTGAATTTGAACAAGTCCGGCAACAGTTTATCATATAAGGTCATTAACTTTAAGGTTCGAATTTCAAAGAAGGTTAAAACAATACCTATTTTTTTTTTTCCAAGTTTACATTTTTCTTTTCTTCCGTTGTCCGCAAGCTCTCTGGTATTTTAACAGGTTGTCAGCGCAATATGAACACCGCCTTTTTTGTATCTTTTATTGTACAGCATAGATGCAATGCAAGCATTCAGGTGGCGTGCAAAGATAATAACAAAACAACAACGGAATAACAACCAACAGCGATAATCAACCAATTAACAAAAGAGGGGTGGGTTGATGAAGATGTGTTCAAATCAGGAGGAGATCTTTAAATAAGATATTGTAACAAAATCCTCTCTTTTTCTTGCTTGTTTTACTTTATACAGCTTCTGATTTATGCTTGTTTTCTTAATTTTCTTCAATATCGAGGGTTACCAATTCAACCTTAAACAGTACAGAGAAAAAAAAGACAAAAAACTACTATGTCTCCAAAAATGTTCTCATTAACCACCTTTTAATAATCATTCAATTTTATGTTCGGGGAGTGGAATGCACTGTCATTGTCGAGTATTCCTTCAACTTTTTCTATCAATTGTAGTTTATTTCTAATTATAAGTTTATTTGTTTATTTGTTTACCACAATTCTAACATCACGGTATACATTTCAACCTGAATCTTGATTTCTGGTATCTCTTTTTTTATACCTTTTAATGAAGATAATTTGTGTTTGACACATACATATTTCCGCATAAGGAATCAAGAATATTCTTTGTGGGTTATTAGTTCATTTTACATACACTAAAAAGATAATATTCAACAATAGCTGCACGAATTATAAGCCATTCTACTACTAAAGAAAAATAAAAAATATTAAATACACTAAATCAACAACAACAACAATAACAACAATAACAAGAGCATAAGCATCATTCACCACCGCCTGTTTCAGAAGCTTTTAAGCAAAATTTTAAAATTTAAGAAATTTGATTTGTAGTTTATTAAATATTCTTTGCCAGTATAAATATGATATAAAATTGCACCCAAAAGAAAAAAAAAATCAATACAGAATATTAACATTACTTCTTGAGTTTCGTTTTTCTTTCTTCCTTCCTTTCAATCTTTATTCTTTATCTTTTATATATTTAACTTTTCTTATTCAAATAAAGTTATTAAGAATTTGAAATTGGTACTTTGTGTTATATTATTTCCCATATTATTATTTTATTATAATTAGTTTCAACATCATCAATACTATTATTATAACTCCATAATTTACATATGATTCAACAAAGCTCAAATATGGCCACTACAGCTGTTTTCGAAGAAACTAATACTGATTTCGATACTTCACTCATGGAATTCTTTTATTCAACTACTTCAGAAGACGCTCTTCCCGACGTTAATGACACCTCTTCAACAACAATAACAGAAGTTGCAAATGAAATTCCAAGTTTATTCTCATACTCCAATAATGATTTACACCCGGAACTTGATTATGAATCTTCGAGTTGGTACGATATAACTGAATCATTGCCTCAAAACATACCCGACAGTAAAAGTGAACCAATAGCTACAAATCCTACAAACGTGTTGACTTCACCATTACAAGCTTTTGCAGATTTTAATCATGGCTCATCAACGGGACTTACAACCAAGCAACCGGAATTATTTCATCATAATAATAATGCAATTAATGGTTCGTTCAAAAATAATGACTATACAACTAATAAAATCAATACCAATACCACTACCACAACAACAAAACAACGCATTTCAAAGCCTTATGAAAGATCCCCTCTAATGAAACCATCAGTTACAATTGCATCTATTGACACAATAGCTAAACTCAAAACTAAATCCAAGAGCAATTGCAAATCCTCCTCAATTTCAAAACCTAAAGTTAGAAATCCATTTTATAAACCATTCATATCATCATCAATATCATCTGAGACGGCATTAAAAAATACCAAAATAATAAACTTTAGAGACGAAAACAATGATAACAGCTCTTCATTTAACTTCACGGACATTGATAATAAATTAACATATGATTTGTCAACAGAAACCACTAATTCATCCTTTCCACAAACGGTTTTGGAAGCACTGTTTAAGAATTTTGACGATGCTTTGATTTTCGATTCATTATTTGATATAAATCAGATCTAAGTTAAGCTTTATACTGGACAATTTAAAAATTCAATAATTAACACATAAATTTTTAATCAGAACGTCATAGGGATAGATCACAGAAATTGAAACCATTAGGGTTTGCTCTTTTTCTTTCTTTTTTTTTTGCTTTTTGGTATATCACAGCTTTAGCTGAATTTCATTAATCACTTATCAATTCTGAGATGAGTTGGTCCCCTTTCTGTTCACTTCTTATAATTTTGGGTTTACTTCTTGGTTCTGGATTCATTTAAATAGACGACCATTTGTGTTTAAATTAGGGGTCTCAGTTTGTTATTAATTTTTTGTTCTTTTCTTTGATATAGCTTGTTTTATAATATACATAAACTTCATAATATATCGGTTTCTCTTATATATCACCAATCAATGGCTTTAATGCAATAGGTAATAACTCAGCTGCATCACCTTTAAACCCCCAAGTATCTTCGACTTTGCCATTTAGAATGTTGTCCTCAATATCAGTATTAAATATCGCAACTTTCCCCCCTTTCAACCTCACTCTTTCGACATAACTATTGGCAGGATACACTGTACCACTTGTTCCAATGACTAAAATCAAATCAACTGATGGGTCCAGCTCAACGAAACTATCAATTTCAGTAATCAAATTCAAAGGTAATGATTCGCCAAACCAAACTACTCCTGGTCGCAACAAGTCATGACATACAGGACATGAAGGTAGATCTTTTTCCAGAATTGTTTTCACTGGGTTAAACTGAGGTGACAATGAAATATCAACCCCGTCATTGCCGTCACTATCACCAAAAGTACGTTTTCTGGTACTCAAATTGCTATATTCAAATTCAGTATCTTCCAATGCTTTAGTTAATGGTTGTTTGAAATTATTATGATCAACATAATTACACATAAAACTAGTACATTTCAAATCAAATAATGATCCATGAATCTCATATAAACTATCGAGATTATGTCCACTTCGACTCAGTAATCCATCAACATTTTGTGTAATAGTGATATATTCATCTGAGTTAAACTTATGGGATAATTTGCTCAAGGCATAATGACCCTTGTTTGGCTTGGCACGTAATGCCCCATATCGTCTCCATGAATAAAACTGCCAAACTAATCCTGGATCAATGTAAAATGCGTCTGGAGTAGCTAAATCTATCATATTGAAATTTTTCCATAAACCTTGTGAACCCCTAAAGGTAGGTAACCCTGAAGAAGCAGAAAGTCCGGCCCCCACTAATGCAATAATCTTCCGACACTTGGGTAGGTATTCTTGAAATTCTTTTAATTGTTTATTCATTTATGAGAAATTGGGATATATGTGTGTGTTTTTATAATAACAAGTGTAGCACCCTATTCATTTTTATCTTGTGTGTTTTGTCGTTCTAGTTTATGTTTTTTTTTCTGCCTATATCGGGAACATTTTTTTTCGTTTTGGTTTGGCCCTACAAAAAGATTTCATAATTATACATTAAATTTAATTATCTGAGTTTAATATACACAACACAAAATTCCTATCAAAATACTACAGCTATACATAGTTTAAATGGAAGAAGACATCAATTTGATTTATTTTGTTTCAATTTCCAAGCTAAATAGGTAGCTGAATGCCCCAATTCAACATTCGAATTGGTAATAATTTTGTTTCCCACAAGTTTGAGTGGTGGAGCTCTGTAGAATAAGATTTCTTCATCCTGTTTTCCATTATTACCAATTTTTCTTTTCTTATTTACAAATTGACCCAATTCTCCTATACTTTCATTCAACCCATAAGCAAGAGTACCTCCAACCAAAAGGTTCGAATATGTTGACATCGACGTATGGTAAGTAGTCCCAGTTGGCGCAATACTTGTAGGTGTTGGTGTAGATGTCTTTTTGTACAATTGCTGATGCTGCTGTTGTTGTAATTGTTGCAACTGTTGTTCTTGTTGCTTTTTAGCTTGATTTTCTTGAATTTGCTCTTGTAACAGTTTATAACTTCCTGGTAACTGATGCTTTTCTTCGCGATTGATTAAAATATTGGTATTACGCGCCACCAGAGGCGTCAAACCAGGGATATCGGCAATAGGTTTTGCTGGTACATGACTGATAGTCCCATGAGGTACTGCCGGACCAGTTGCATACACCGTATTTGTGGAACCACCACCACCTTTTAATTGTGAAATGGGCGTGAATAAGAATGCACGACGACCACTTTTCGTTTCATCGTGTTCCGGAACAGCATCAACATTCTGACTAGAAATATATTGACCCAAATCATCGTTTGGCAATGGTGCACCAATATACACAGACCCTGACACGGGTGGCGAATTAGCTGTACCAGGGATGGCATCGGGGATTTCCATACCTTTATAAGCATCCGGAGCTAACAATCCTTTAATTGGAGATTCATATTTGATCAACTTTCTTGTCTCCTTTAATGGGATCAAAGGTTGTTCAGGATCTTCTCTGACTTCATCTGGTAAACATGCCTTCCAAGTTCTAATACGATTGAATACATGTGTGTTCTCATTATATCTGAATTCGCAAATAAACCATGGTGCAGATTCCGGTATAACTCCTTCAGGTAAGTCACCCTTTTGGTATCTAGTTAAAAATATAACATAACAGGGACCAACAATATCATCAACCAAATGATCTCTATATTGACCTGTTTTGCAAACTTCATTTAAGAAAAACAAACGGTCTACAGCATGACAAGTCTGTTCTGGGCGGTAATACCAACACATGTTCACATACCTTTTTCCATCTTCTGTGGACCACATACGGAAAATTTGACCTACTATCGGTCTCTCTGGGTCGGCTGGGTTTTTCATCAACACCCAATTACCAATTTTGTAAGTATACCCGTCAACTTCCAAGACTTCTAATGGGAACCGCAAAACACCATCACTGGAAGAAGAAGTAGCAAGTATAATTTCTTTATCTGACTTACTCAATTCCGTTTGAATTACAAGATGGGCTTCTTTTTTAAATTGTTGCGAGTCCAAAAACTCTTCACTGTAAGGATCATTTTCATAATAAAGCTGGGCATTAGCAAACATCAAATCCAAATCATTAATGAACAATTCCACTGATGAATATTTTCTACTTCTAACCTTGATTCTGATCTCATTCAAACTAATAGGTGCAGCAATCCTTTCATAATAGTCGCCATGGGTTTTTATATCTGGAAGCTTCTCAAAGTGTTTGGTTAATGGGTGACCATTATTGTCACGCAATTTCTTAAACCCTTTCAAGATTAATTTGATACGGGTTTCAAATGGTTTATCAATAATTGGTGGACGACCTCTTCTAATACCA
Source organism: Candida albicans SC5314 (assembly GCF_000182965.3). NCBI lineage: Eukaryota > Fungi > Ascomycota > Pichiomycetes > Serinales > Debaryomycetaceae > Candida > Candida albicans. The sequence goes on from NC_032089.1 coordinate 578,402, forward strand.
CTTTCAATTTGATTATCCTTGTGCTTTTGTCTCGTGGGACGACTAGGAGTTGTGAACGACAGTCTAGTGTATCCAGTTGACACCAAAGGTTTTGATAATGCCACCATTGAATCTGCTTGAGGAGTTGCACTCATTTCAAACTCATCTCTTCTGGAGCCAGCGTTTGATGCCCCACTTGGGCCGGGAGTCGACTCTCCTTTCTCAAAAGAAAATCCCAGTAATTCATCGTTATCTCTATCATCTGGCAAGTCTCCAATATGAGGATATATCAAAGAGTGCCCATTCGGAACTGCTTTGTCATTCTTCAATTTCGGAATTACCACATCGGTGATGTATTGTTTCAAAATCTGTGCTTGTCGATAAATAACAGATTTTGAATGATTATAGAACCTAGCATTCCACGAAATTAAAGCCAAGTCATTAATGAATTCTTGAGCATCTGCATATTTCAAGTTTTTCAATTTTCTGCCCACAGCGTGAAGTGAAAGGGGATTTTGTACAACCTTATAATAGTCAGTGCCTGATCTCAATGGCAATGTTTGGAAAGTAGGATGAATTAAATAACCATTATCTTCGATCTTATAAATCCCATTAAATAAAGACTGTAATTTAGTCAGTAACTTCTTTTTCTCTCTTTCAGACATAGTCTAATGGATGCAAAAAAAAAAAAAATAGGATTGATGGAGGAAAAAAAAAAGATTGTTGTTGTGTTGGTAGTACTTTTGTTGATTGTGTTTTTGTTTTCATTATTTTTTTTTTCTTCCATCCATTTCAAATATAAAGCCAGTAGGTTTTGTGCAAAGTACACGCCCTTAATTTATCTAAGGAGTTTGGATTCAGCAACTGGTCGATCATTTCATATACTGTAATGGATGCCAAATTGTTTATTAGAAGGATCAAAATGGTTCAAGAAATAGGCATTACATTATATAAGCTGTTTTTTTAATCAGATTATAAAGTGGCAAATGTATTCCAGCTCCCTCTATTTGATTAGAGGACCTCAGTAGAGACATTTAATAGATTACAACAACTCAACGGATGATTTCACTCAATATATGAAGTACAGCAGATCCCTGAACCATTATATTGCTCCAACTAGCTCTTACATCCCATACTAGGTTGGATAGTAAAAGTGCAGATGCACTGTTGATGAAAAGTAACATGCGACATAAAGAATGTCGTGGAAATAAAACTGCTAAATTATTTTTGTTCTGTCGTCGTGGGCGTTGGCCACCTGTGATTTTCTTTGAGTTGTCGCCTTTATTCTGAAAAAAAAAAAAATGAAAGAGTGAGTCCAATTAGAAATTCAATCAACTACATCATTTGCATTTCAAAAGCACATCTCAATATGGACTTTGAGTTAGAACCTTCTTTGGAAGAATTAATTAAACAAGATACCTTAAAGTGGATCTTTGTTGGTGGGAAAGGTGGTGTTGGTAAAACCACCACGTCATCATCTATTGCAGTTCAATTGGCTTTGCAACACCCAAACGATGAATTTTTGTTGATTTCAACCGATCCAGCCCATAACTTATCAGACGCATTTTGCCAAAAATTTGGAAAAGACGCAAGAAAAGTTGAAGGTTTGTCCAACTTGTCATGTATGGAAATCGATCCTGAAGCTGCCATGAGTGATTTGCAACAGCAAGCTCAACAATACAATAACGATCCAAATGATCCATTGAAAAGTATTATGAATGATATGACTGGGTCGATTCCAGGTATTGACGAAGCCTTGTCTTTTATGGAAGTTTTGAAACACATCAAAAACCAAAAAGTGAACGAGCTGGATGATTCTAAAGACAAGATTTCTTACAGAACAATTATCTTCGATACTGCCCCAACTGGACACACATTACGTTTCTTGCAATTACCATCAACATTACAAAAATTATTAGGTAAATTCCAACAGTTGTCAGGGAAATTGGGCCCAATGATGAGTATGCTTGGCGGGGGTGGCCAAGGACAACAGGATATGTTTGCCAAGTTGAACGAAGTGCAGAAAAATGTCGAGGAAGTCAATGAGCAATTTACCAACCCTGATTTGACGACTTTTGTGTGTGTTTGTATCTCCGAATTTCTTTCGCTTTATGAAACTGAAAGAATGATCCAAGAATTGATGTCTTACCAAATGGACGTGAACTCAATTGTGGTTAATCAATTGTTGTTCGCAGATGATGACGAAAACCCATGTAAGAGATGTGTGGCTAGATGGAAAATGCAAAAGAAATATTTGGACCAAATGGCCGAGTTATATGAAGATTACCATTTGGTGAAAATGCCTTTGTTAGGTTCTGAAATCAGAGGTGTAGAGAATTTGAAGAAATTTTCCAAATTCTTGATAAAACCTTATGATCCAAAAGTTGATCGTGGAATCATAACTGACTTGAAAGAACAATAATGGTTATAGTCTTATTCTCTTCATGTTTAATAATTTGAGTAGCGTATTTAGAGTTAATATCAAAATATGTAAATTATAGTTACTATTCTGTTCATGGTCAGATCGCAACAAAGAGAGTCGCGCATGTTCCAGAACAGATAGAAACATACACACACACTGTTTAACAAACAGATTTATTTTTTATTTTTTCTGGTGACTTTTCATCTCAAGTACTATTTTCTTTTTACTAACTCGAAACCTTATTGAACAAGTCCCTCCCAATTTGGGTCAGTGTTGAATTCCACTTCCAATACTATAAATAAGCATTTATAAGAAAGAATTAAACCCTTTTCTTTACTGAACAAGGAGATATAATTAGTTGTTAATTTTTATCTAGTACCATCCTTATTAGCAAGAGAAATACTTTGAAATGGCAAGAGGAAACCAAAGAGAATTAGCTAGAGCTAAAAATTTAAAAAAACAACAGGAAGCACAAAAAGCTCAGAAGCAGGGCGATAAAAATAAGAGAATGGAAACCGATGCTGAAAAGATGAGAGCCAAACAAGCAGCAGGTATGTAAGCATTTGAATTAAGGATTCAGAGTTTTCTGTATTTTGAAATTTTTTTTTTCTCATTAGTTGTAGAGTTTAATACTAACAAATATTTCAATTGGTCAGCTGATGCCAGAAAAGCAGCTGAAGCTTTGGCAAAGGCTCAGAAGAAATGATTGTCAGAGCCCGCCGTTTTCATAAAGTTTATATAGATGATGAAGTAATAAAAAAGAATAAGAATAACAATTGATATTTTCTTTTAAATAGATTTTGATATCATTTTACACAACAATTAGTAAAAATAGAGTGAATTTTCCACGAAATTAATCGCACACATTGGCCCGATAGCAAAGCACCCCCTTTTTTTTCCTAAGTAGGTTTTTCAATTCTATTTCTGTTCACCAATCCTTTCTTTTTTTCTAGATTGTCCATTTTTACATTCAATTGAGTACTACTAAAAATATTAATCGAAGAATCCTTTCATGATGTGAAAACCGCAGATGGTACAACTATGCGTATTTACGTTTACCATCCTAAAATTCCTAATTATCCAAAAGTGAAATTCCCAGGGGTCCTCGTATACAGTGAAATATATCAAGTTACTGGACCTGTTTCTAGATTCGCCAAGGATATTGCTGGCCAAGGCTTTATTGTTGCATGCCCATCCAGTTATCATAATTTTGTTGGCCCTGAGCCATTGGCTTACGATGTTGAAGGTACCGATATTGGTAACCAATACAAGATTGAAAAAGAGTTGAAGTCATATGACGAAGATACCAATTTGACAATAGAGTACTTATTGAGCTTACCAACTTGCAATGGTAAATTGGGTGCTACTGGTATGTGCCTTGGTGGCCATTTAGCATATAGAGCTGCATTGGATCCAAGAGTCCAAGCTACAGTGTGCTTTTTCGCCACTGACATCCATTCGAAGTCTTTAGGAAAAGGGAAGAACGACGATTCATTGGAGAGATGTGGTGAAATTAAAGGTGAAATCATTTTAATTTTTGGTTGCAAAGATAATCATGTCCCATTGGAAGGCAGAGACTTGATTAGGGGCGAGTTAAGAAAGAAAAACGTCGAAATGACCTTTATTGAAATTAATGATGCTCAACATGCATTTGTTAGAGACGAGCTCAGCAAAGGAAGATATGACCCAGCAACCACCAAATTATGTTTTGAGTGGTTGTTTGAATTATTCAATCGTAAATTGAAATTGGATTATGGTGACCATGATGGTAAAGATGTAGTTATTGAAAATGTATGCTGAGTGGATCATGAGACAGTGAAGCTTTATAAAAATTACTTACCAACTCAATTGACACTTGTTCGTATAAGTAACGTGTAATCTTCTTCTTCCTATTAATGTGTTTTTCAGCTGTAGTAGTATACTAACAGAGAATCAAAAGTATAATTGTTTGTGTAGTAAACACGACTTTTTCAAAACAGTGAGAAAGTTGTAAAATTTTTTCTTTTCAGTTCAACAGTATTTTTTTTTTTTTTCACTCATCAAATCAATCTCAACGTAAAGAGCCACCACAATAGATATACATATACAATAACACCATGAGACCAATAAAGTTGATGGGACATGAGCGTTCTTTGACTCAAGTTAAATATAACAGAGAGGGTGATTTATTATTTTCAGTTGCCAAGGATAATGCAGCATCTATTTGGTATTCATCAAATGGGGAAAGATTAGGTACTTTAGAAGGACACCAGGGGGTAATTTGGTCTATTGATGTTGACCCAGAAACACACTTATGTGCCACTGGAGGAGGGGATTTAGCCATCAAATTGTGGAAAGTTGAAAATGGTCAATGTGTGTATACATGGGATTCTCCATCCCCAGTGAGAAGAGTTGCATTTTCACCAGATGGTAAAAAATTGTTAGCCATTGCTGATCAAGTTATGGGTCACATTGGTACTGTTTCTGTATTTGATATAAACGATGATGACGCCACTCTAAGCCAGCAAAAAGCAGAACCTTCTTTAGTGATTGAAACTAAATCTGAGGGGTCAAAGGCCACCGTAGCGGGATGGTCTGGTGATGGAGATTATATCATTGTTGGTCATGACAACGGGTACGTTTCTAAGTACGATTCGAAAACAGGCAAATTAGTCACATCTTTACAAGCCCACGGTATACATAATGAAGAGAAAAACGTCAGTATCACCGATATCCAATTCGCCCCAGAAGACAGATCATATTTTATCACATCTTCAAAAGACAAAACCGCCACTTTGATTGACGTTGACACCTTTGAAATTCTCAAAGTATACAAAGCTGATGCTCCAATGAACACAGCTGCCATTACCCCGGTCAAAGACTTTGTTATTTTGGGAGGTGGTCAAGAAGCAAGAAATGTTACAACCACAGCTGAATCACAAGGTAAATTTGAAGCCAGATTTTACCATAAAATTTTTGAAGAGGAAATTGGACGTGTCAAGGGTCATTTCGGTCCATTGAACACTGTTGCTGTTCACCCTGATGGTACTGGTTACAGTAGTGGAGGAGAAGATGGTTTCATTAGAGTTCATACATTTGATAAGTCATATCAAGATTTCCTTTTCGATGCAGAAAGAACTGAAAGAGCTGCTGCTGCAGGAACTATTTAAGGGAAAAGATTTCTGAATTTCTTTATATTTTTTTTTGGCATTAAAAGTATTTTTGATACATTTTTGTAGATTTCTATTATTGTATACTAATTTCTGGAAATAAAATGACAGTTTAAGTTTTGATAAAATTCCCTTTTTTTCACTTCAGTAATTAAAAAAGAATACAGAAGAACCTAGCGTGTTCTAGAACATTAGAATTTTAAGTTGTCCCTAAAAAGAAAAGAAAGGAGTAAACGGGGTGAGAAAAGGATTAGCGACATAATTAAGAAAAGGCTTTATATAAATATAACAATAGCAAAGTAGAGACAAACTTTTTATTATGAGTGTAATTTTGTTGTTTTGTTGTTTTTACTGAAGTTTAATTTGAAGTATACGTTACAATGGTGAACTTATTCAACAACTCAAATAATGCATTTGATGCCCTTTTCAATAATGTTGGTACATTTGCACAAAACTCTACTCAAGGCAATAACCGAAATTCGAACAGAAATGACATTCAAGTGAAAGAGTTGAACAAGAGTAATCAGCACGAGATCCAAGTTTTTAACAGGAGTGGTTATCAAAATTTTAAGATTGAGGTAGTCAGACAAGGAGGTCAACTTTATTTGCAAATCCAATCAAAAGTAGATAGATTTGAGAGATATTTCAAGTTGAATACTGCAACTGAGGATATTAACAATATCAAGTCATATATCGAAAATGATTGGTTAATTGTTGCAGTTCCCTTCATAAATAAAGGAACTAGATCCCCGCAACCTAAAAATGTTCCGGAGCATCCATCTAAGAAACAAGATAAGAAACAAGATAAGGAGCAGAAACAGCAGAACAGCAGAAACAACAAACGCAACAAACACAACAAGAACAGCAAAAACAGCAAAAGCAACAAAAACAGCAAAAGCCACAGAAAGAATCAAAGTATGCCAGAGTTAAGAAAATTTTTGGAAAGAAGAAAAATGATAGTAATCATCCTGTTAGTTTATTAGAAGCTGCCAGAAGAAAACCATTTTTAGAAGAAGTTCCTGATCCGGGTATTTAGACTTACAGTATACATATTATTTAGACAACTTGAAAGCAAATAATGAATCTAAGGAAATGTTCTTATGTCTCTCTTAGCGTCGTAAATCAATGATCGAGTGATTCTTTATAGTGTTTATTGTTGAATGGATGCTTAGCATTATTAATTTTGTATGAATCCAAAATTAAGCAAAGAATCAGTAAGTATCAAACTGGTCATTAGTCAGTTACATAGTTTGTGCAAACTTGGTTGACCAGATGAAAGCATGCCTTGATTTACTTCAATTAATTACAATGCAAAAGAAGTTTCTGGTTAAACTTCCAAGTATTTTTACATTATTCATCTGTTTATCAAGTTTACTACAAAATATGCACCAAGTTTTGCTTAAAATAATATCCTATACCAGTCATCTTCAATACCGATTATTTTTTTGGATTTATGGTCACGTTTAGAATGAGTACCGGATAACCATATAATGTTTGTGAACTATTCCCGAAATAATTGAACACAGGATGTTCCTTAAAGAAATTTCGGCTTAGGATCAGGGACGCACTTTCTATAACATCTTTTATTACTATAATCTACATTAGGTCAACTAAATACTTGCTCTTATTTCCAAGGCAGCAAGCAATTATACCAACAAGATGAAGGGGACGGAAAGTTATGTAAAAATATCACTTGATGCCCATTTCTACATTGCGGTACAAACATATATTTAATTAATTCCCAATATGGTGATGTAATTACTACTACATAATGTGCAGGCTTTCGGTTTTGAGTACATTTTTTTCAAGAAATTCTACACAACGTTATTTCTTGTTCTTTTTTCCATACTGATTTTGATTTTGATTTTGCAATTTTTTTTTCCTTTATCTTCCTACTTATTCTTCACATCAAATACACATTTAAATAATACCCAGAATTTAGAGCATCCTTGAACCTTACAGATGGCACCTTCAAGAAACGACGTAGCAGATAACGAGTCTTCCTCAGATTCAGACACGAGTAATATTGGTGGCGGATTCATTATTGATGATATTTCAACAACCAGAACAAAACGACCAAGAAGGGCAGCAGCCAGAAAAGCAGCAAACATATCATATGCGGAACTGAGTGACGATCAAGAAAGCGACTCTATTGATTCAGACACTTTTGCCAATGTTCCTGCTCCAGTTAAGAAGAGAAAGACGCGTACTTCTACGCGTGTTCAAAGCAAGGAGAAAGAGACAAAGAAGAAGAAGACAGCAAGCAAAAGGTCTCTGTCTCCTGATGATGAGGACGATGACCAAGAGTTCACTTTGAGTTTGGATGACGCGAAAGAGAGCGAAACTACTGATGATGATGAAGTTGAATATCTAGGCAGCAACCAAATAGAGAAGAATGGCTCTACAAGTGCAGAGGCAATAGATCTAGCCGATGACTTGGATCTCAATAATGATCCCGATGAAAATGTACCACTTGCATCCCGGAAAGCTCCTAAAAAACGCGCCAAGGGTGGTAAACGTACAAAGAAAGAACCCAAACCAAAAATGTCATACTATGAGAGGACAACGAATAGATTGTTTGAACACCACCCTAGTTTAAAAGAAGTGTTTCCATATTTGAAGAACACCCCAAAAATCACACCAGAGAGAGCTGAACATCCACCAGGAATGACAATTAAGCTTTTGCCATTTCAGTTAGAAGGTTTAAACTGGCTTATAAAGCAGGAAGATGGCGAATTCAATGGTGGAATTCTTGCTGACGAGATGGGTATGGGTAAGACCATTCAAACTATAGGACTTTTTATGCATGACAGGTCTAAAGGTCCTAACTTAGTTATTGGCCCAACAGTTGCTTTGATGCAGTGGAAGAATGAAATTGAAAAACACACCGAGCCAGGTATGCTTAAAGTTCTACTTTACCACGGTTCCAATAGAAGTAACAGTATTCAAGAACTTTCACAGTATGATGTTATCCTTACATCCTATTCTGTCTTAGAGTCTGTCTATAGAAAACAGAATTACGGATTCAAAAGAAAAAACGGATTAGTTAAAGAAAAGTCGGCAATACACAATATTGAGTTCTATCGAGTAATATTGGATGAAGCCCATAATATCAAGGACAGAAACTCCAACACGTCCAGAGCAGCAGGTAAATTGAATACAAAGAAAAGATGGTGCTTAACAGGAACACCTTTACAAAACAGAATTGGCGAGATGTATTCCTTAATAAGATACATGAAATTAGATCCATTTCATTCATACTTTTGTACCAAATGTGATTGTAAAAGTGAGGATTGGAAGTTTTCAGATGGTAGAAGATGTGACCTTTGTCAACATCCACCAATGCTTCACACTAATTTTTTCAACCATTTCATGCTCAAGAATATTCAAAAATTTGGTATTGCCGGTTTAGGATTAGAGGGGTTCAATAACCTTAGACTGTTGTTGGATCATGTCATGTTGAGAAGAACAAAAATTGAAAGAGCAGACGATTTGGGTTTACCACCAAGAGTTGTTGAAATAAGACGTGATTTTTTCAATGAAGAAGAGAAGGACTTGTACCAATCTTTGTACAGTGATTCAAAGAGAAAATTTAACGATTATGTTGCTGAGGGGGTTGTTTTAAACAATTATGCAAACATTTTCACTTTAATCACGAGAATGAGACAATTGGCAGATCACCCAGATTTGGTTTTGAAAAGAGTTGGAAGTAATGCCATATCCAATGAAATTGACGGGGTTATCATGTGTCAATTGTGTGACGACGAAGCTGAGGAACCAATTGAATCCAAATGTCACCACAGATTTTGCCGCATGTGTATTCAAGAGTACATGGAATCATTTATGGGTGCCAGTAATAAGTTGGAGTGTCCAGTTTGCCATATTGGTCTTTCGATTGATTTAGAGCAACCAGCCATTGAGGTTGATGAGGAGTTGTTCACAAAGGCATCCATTGTGAATCGTATCAAACTGGGAGCTCATGGAGGCGAATGGCGTTCATCGACTAAAATCGAGGCATTGGTAGAAGAGTTATACAAACTTAGATCGGATAGACACACCATTAAATCCATTGTATTTTCGCAATTCACTTCTATGTTAGATTTAATTCAATGGAGATTAAAGCGAGCTGGATTTAATACAGTCAAGTTACTGGGGTCAATGTCCCCACAACAACGTGACAACACAATCAAGCATTTTATGGAGAATACTGAGGTAGAAGTGTTTTTGGTATCATTGAAAGCTGGCGGTGTGGCATTGAATCTTTGCGAGGCATCTCAAGTTTTCTTAATGGATCCGTGGTGGAATCCAAGTGTGGAATGGCAATCAATGGATAGAGTTCACAGAATTGGTCAAAAGAGACCAATTAGAATTACTAGATTCTGTATTGAAGATAGTATAGAGCTGAAAATTATCGAATTGCAGGAAAAGAAGGCGAACATGATCCATGCAACTATTAACAATGATGATGCTGCTATCAGTAGGCTTACACCCGATGATTTGCAATTCTTGTTTATGAATTAAAGTGGGTTTGTAGAGATATTATTTTTTTGTGTGTTTATATTTATAAGTTTAAATTAATCAATATTTTGGATTTGGCTGTGACTAATCAAAGAAAGCGGCTTTTTTTTCCCATAACTGTAAGGGCACCTCTTCCTCCTCCACTACCAAGTGACTCATTAGAGGCGATAAATTAAATTAGAAGGATGCGAAAAGTTTTTTCTTGTACTGTTTTGCACGACTTCCAATTATCAAGGAAGCGTTATCGGGAGCAATAGCGAAACTGCGTTTCGTGGAGTCATTGAAAGAAAAAAAAAAAATGGGTACAAATTCTATATATAATAATTAGTTGAAAATTTTCACTACAATTCTTTTACTTCTTTTTTATTTTTTATTTTATTTCATTTTCTTTATTTGAAATAACTTTAACAACCTTCAATTAATTCCACAACAATGACTGACTTTTGGTTGAATTATTTGGATAATCCTACATTATCTGTGTTACCCCATGATTTTTTAAAACCTGCTAACAATAAATCCGTGGAAGGTACTTACACATTCAACATTGATAATGGTAGTACTGATTTCAAATTTGGCTTGGCTGTATTTGCTGCATTGGTTTACAGATTAACCGGTGATGAAGATATAGTAATTGCCACTGACGAATCGGCCAATACTCCAGAATTTATTGTCAGGTTAAACTTGACACCAGAATTAACTTTCCAAGAGCTCGTCAGTAAAATAACCAAAGAGTACGAAAACAGCATTTCTCAAATAAACTACAAAGCATTATCTGAGGTTTCACATAGAATTAAAGAGGCTAAAGGGTTAGATGAAAACCCTGGATTGTTCAGATTGTCCTATCAACATGCTCACTCTAATCAACAATTGAATACCACAGTCGAGGGATCTATTCGTGATTTAGCGATCTACACCGATGGAACAAAATTCACCATTTACTACAATGCCTTATTATATTCACACGAAAGAATTGTGATATTTGGAGAACAATTTGCACAGTATTTAACAACTGTATCGAACGATACCAATACTGTTATAACTAAAGTGAATTTGATTACCGACTCCCAAAAAAAGAATTTGCCTGATCCGACAATAGATTTAGATTGGTCAGGTTACAGAGGTGCCATTCAAGATATCTTTATGGATAATGCAAATAAACATCCTGATAGAACATGTGTTGTTGAAACCGAATCATTCTTGGATTCAAACTCAAAAACTCGTAGCTTTACCTACCAGCAAATTAATCAAGCTTCTAATGTTGTTGGTAACTACTTGAAAGAAACAGGAATCAAAAAAGGTGATATTGTTATGATCTACGCTTACCGTGGGGTAGATTTAATGATTGCTGTTATGGGTGTTTTAAAAGCCGGAGCAACATTTTCCGTCATTGACCCTGCTTACCCTCCAGCAAGACAGAATATTTATCTTTCTGTGGCAAAACCAAAAGGGTTAATTGGGTTAGAAAAAGCCGGTACTTTGGATCAATTAGTTGTTGATTATATTGGTAGCGAATTAGATGTTATTTCTACGATCCCACAATTGAAAGTTCAAGATGATGGTACATTAGTAGGTGGTAAACTTGAAGGTGCAGATAACGATTGCCTTAACGATTATCAAAAATTCAAAGATCAACCAACCGGGGTGATTGTTGGTCCTGATTCTAATCCAACTTTATCATTCACTTCTGGATCAGAAGGTATTCCAAAAGGGGTATTGGGTCGTCATTATTCATTAGCCTATTATTTCCCATGGATGGCTAAAAGATTTGGATTATCCGAAAAAGACAAATTCACCATGTTGTCGGGTATTGCCCATGACCCTATTCAAAGAGACATGTTTACTCCGTTGTTTTTGGGAGCTCAATTATTAGTGCCAACTGCTGATGACATTGGTACTCCTGGGAAATTGGCTGACTGGATGGCCAAGTATGGAGCAACAGTGACACACTTAACACCAGCTATGGGTCAATTGTTGAGTGCCCAAGCCACCACTGCAATTCCAAGCTTACATCATGCCTTCTTTGTTGGTGACATTTTAACAAAAAGAGATTGTTTAAGATTACAAAGTTTAGCTGAAAATGTGTTTATTGTTAACATGTATGGTACTACTGAAACACAGAGATCAGTGTCATACTTTGAAATTAAAAGTCGTAAAGCAGATCCTACATACTTAAAGAACTTAAAAGATGTGATGCCTGCAGGGACCGGTATGCACAACGTTCAATTGTTAGTCGTTAATAGAAATGACCGCTCGCAAACCTGTGGTGTTGGGGAAGTTGGTGAAATCTATGTTAGGGCAGCTGGTTTAGCCGAAGGATACCGTGGATTGCCTGATTTAAATGCTGCTAAGTTTATTACCAATTGGTATGTCAACCCAGACAAATGGATCGAACAAGATGAAGCTAACAAAAATTCCAGTGAAACCTGGAGAGAACATGGCTGGTTAAAGCCAAGAGACAGAATGTATAGATCTGGTGATTTGGGTCGTTATTTACCTGATGGTAATGTTGAATGTTGTGGTAGAGCAGATGACCAAGTCAAGATTAGAGGTTTCAGAATTGAATTGGGTGAAATTGATACTCATTTGTCTCAACATCCTCTTGTCAGAGAAAATGTCACCTTGGTGAGAAGAGACAAAAATGAGGAACCAACATTGATTTCTTACATTGTTCCAAAAGATTCTCCAGAATTGAAAACATTCAAAGCTGATGTTGATGATTCCATAGAAGAAGCCAATGATCCAATTGTCAAGGGATTAGTCGCTTACAGAGAATTGATTAAAGACATCAAAGGATACTTGAAAAAGAAGTTGGCATCCTACGCTATTCCAACAATCATTGTACCATTAGTGAAATTACCTTTGAATCCTAATGGTAAAGTGGACAAACCGAAATTACCATTTCCAGATACTGCTCAGTTAGCAGCAGTCGCCAAATTAAGTGTTTCTAGTCACGATGCCCAAGCTGCTGAAGAAGAAAACTTGACCAAATTGGAAGAGCAAATTAGAGATTTGTGGTTAGATGTGTTACCAAACCGTCCAGCAACAATTTCCAAAGATGATTCATTCTTCGATTTAGGAGGTCACTCTATTTTGGGTACCAGAATGATTTTTGAGTTAAGAAAGAAATTAAATGTGGAAATCCCATTGGGTGTCATTTTCAAAAATCCAACAGTTGAACAATTTGCCAAAGAAGTCGAAAAGGTGATCAAAGGAGGCCAAGATTTCCAATTGGCTGATGAAGGTAAAACTATTCAAGAAGAGAATAAAGATGTCGCTGATTCTCAAAGCGAAAACCTAAACTATGCTGAAGATGCAAAAGAATTATCAAAATCAGCACTTTTGGAATCATATTCATCTTTGAAACAGCTTCCATCTGGATCAATTAACGTTTTTGTTACTGGTGCTACAGGGTTCTTGGGTTCTTTTATTGTTCGTGACTTGTTGACTGCACGTAACAAAAACTTGGATATCAAAGTGTATGCTCATGTAAGAGCATCTTCCAAGGAAGCTGGGTTACAAAGATTACGTCAAACCGGGATCACTTATGGTATTTGGGATGAAAATTGGGCCGAAAAGATTGAAATTGTGTTAGGTGATTTATCAAAAGAAAAATTTGGATTGGATAATTCTCAATGGTTAGATTTGACTAATAACATTGATGTGATTATTCACAATGGTGCCTTTGTGCACTGGGTATATCCATACTCTCAGTTACGTGATGCTAATGTTATTGGTACTATCAATGTTTTGAACATGGCAGGTGAAGGTAAAGCTAAGTTCTTTTCATTTGTTTCTTCAACATCCGCTTTAGATACTGATTACTTTGTTAATTTATCGGATGAATTATTAGCCCAAGGTAAAAATGGTATTTCCGAAGCTGACGATTTACAAGGATCGGCTAAAGGGCTAGGAAACGGATATGGACAATCCAAATGGGCTGCTGAGTACATTATAAGACGTGCTGGTGAACGTGGATTAAAAGGATGTATCACCAGACCTGGTTATGTTACTGGGTTTTCCAAAACTGGTGCTTCCAATACTGATGATTTCTTATTGAGAATGTTGAAAGGATCTGCTGAATTGGGGTTATATCCTGATATCACTAATAATGTCAATATGGTCCCTGTTGATCATGTTGCCAGAGTTGTTACTGCTACTGCATTAAACCCACCAAGTAGTGAAGAATTAACTGTTGCTCATGTGACCGGTCATCCTAGAATTCAATTCAACGACTTTTTGGGATGTTTGAAAGCATATGGATATGAGATAAACCCAGTAGACTATCCAGTATGGACCAGTGCATTGGAGAAATTTGTTACTGAAGAAAGTAAAGAATCTGCCTTATTCCCACTTTTACATTTTGTGTTGGATAATTTGCCACAAGACACAAAGGCTCCCGAGTTAGACGACTCTAATGCAGCCAAATCATTAAAACAAGATTCCAAATATACGGGAGAAGATTTTAGTGCTGGTAAAGGTGTGGATTTGGATCAAACTGGTGTTTACATTAGTTATTTGATCAAGATTGGATTCTTACCTAAACCAACTGGTACAGGCGAGAAGAAATTGCCTGAAGTTGAGATTAGTGATGAAAGCTTGAAATTGATTAGTGGAGGTGCTGGTGCACGTGGATCAGCTGCCAAATAAGTAATACTTCAAAGTTAAAATACCAGGAAAGGAGAACTTATGTCTTAGTTGTAGTATATACACAAATCAATATTGCCTAGACTAGAAGTAGACTATAAGTAAATTATTAATATGAAATAACGATATTTTTAAATTATCAGAGTAGAACAAGAACTACCAACCAAACAATACATAACATGAATTCCTTTTTTTCAACTCTCGACAGTACTTTAAGCTATTACCATGTTACAATGTGTGAAACTTTTAAAGACCTATACTATTTATTATAAAATGATGTAATAATATTCACATGTAATATATTGCAATGATTGTTTTCCATATTATTTTACAGAAGATCAGTGCCAACATCGAACTTGAAGTGCATAATCGAGGGAAAAAAAATATCGTTAAGAGAAAAAAAAAACGCCGTTACTATAATTCGGGATCCGCAATTTCCTAATTTTTTTTATTTATAATATGATTTAAGGTTTAGGATCAGTTTTCATTAGTTGACAGTAAGGAGTAAAGATTTGACAACACAATCTTCATTAACAACACTAAAATACAATTGATGATATCGAAGCACTAAAAACTCAGATCCATGTTTCTGCCACATTTAACCCCGTTGTCACTGCAACATGAAAAATCAAGAAAATTTTCACTAGAGGAAGAAGAAGAAGGAGAGGAGGAGGAGGTGGAGGAGGAATTGACGACCTATGACGAAATTGAACACAATAAAAAATTAGAAACAAACTTTCCCTTTCGACAACAGTATGACATTGACAATAAAAATTCATTACTTAGCCGTGAAAAACACATGCATGTATCATCTTTGAGTGGAGACAATTTTCTTCGACGACAATTGAATTATGAAGAGGAATATGGTAACAATAACAACACAGAACGAGAGGAAATGGTTACACAATATAATAATAATAATAAAAGCAATGTTGATTCATCAAAAAATATACTACTGAATCAAAACTCGTTTGAAGATATTTCTCAATGTAATCAGGCAAAATCAGATTCCACAGATAGTCTATGTTTGGAAGTGGCCAACCATAATAAGAATAACAATCATTTTATATCTGGCGCCAGCACTCCCCCAGATACGATGTATAACTATAATGGACTTCCCATGGTCTACTCATCTTTGGAGAATAATAATAAAGTACCTAGAAAACAATTTAATTTGCACCTGCAACAAGTCCCACCTCAATTACAAGTACAACTTCCACAATCTCATAATATTCAGAGATCATTATTAGCAAATTCATCAGCCACCAATTTGAATGCTTATTTACGAGGTAATCGAAGGTATTCATCTTCTGGAAACAGTAATCCCATTAATGATTTATTGACGAGTCCAAAATTCATCAAATCCAATAAGTTTAATAGTCCTATCCCTTCATCAACACCAACCACAACGGCACAGACGTCACCCATTACCAATGGCAACCCTGTGATAGATCAAAAAAATAGATTGGTAGACCAATTTTACAATTCTGGGAGAATTACATCACCAGGTAGTCGAGTTGATTTGTCCAACATGCATAAAGAAGCTCTGTTGATTTCTCCAACTCAACAACAATCATTTTCAAAAGTATCAACCCCCAAATCAGAAAGGAAATTCAATTGGAAAGAGGATTCACTTGAGCCACGAGATGAATTGACAGATTATTCTCCAACCCCACCAATAGAGAAGAATCATAATTTGGATGATGAAATAATGGATGATATTTTAAACAAAGGAGGATTTAAATTCAAGTATGATCCTAATCAATTAGTTCAAGACAAGGAGTTGGTGAATTATCTTTTGAACATTGACAATATACTTGATCATAATGAAAATACCCATGATATTAAAAATAAAAAAGATACTTCCTTAAGCGAATTGAATAAGGCAATGTCTAATTTATATGAAACAACTTTACTCAAGTCAAAGAAAATATTGACACCACACAAAAATGAACATTTTGATTCATTGACTGAATTAAGCCATTTGGAACGATATCTAGATGAATTGCATAATAGTATTGATAGTTTGGGACGGTCATTGGGTGCTAACAGAGACAAAGTAAGGGGAAGCTATAAAGATGAAATCAATGATAATATAGCTAGATTAAATCAAGTATCTAAGGAGTTGGAAACTTTGGAAGCTAAAGCAAATACGTTTAGAGATCAAATAAGTCAACAAAAGGCAAATAATACCAATCAAATGATGGGTACCATAGCTATTCTAACTGATGTTAATAATAAAATGAAGAAATATTCTATAATCAAAAGAAATCGAATTATAGTCGAAGTCAACATCGTGTTAGGGTTGTTGGTGTTAGTTGTTAGTATTTACTATGGCTACAAAAATAAATAGATGGAAAATAGTAATTTGAGACATGTATAATTCACGTTTCTTTGTGTCAATTATTTATTTCAATTTTGAATATAGAGAAACAAGAAATTGGAAGATCTCTCTGAATAAATTGAATTCTGGCTAGCGACTCAGAGTCAAACTAGGTAGTGTGTGTCTGGGCGAGAATATAGAATACTCGCAACAATACTACCACAGCAAAAATGACTATTTAGTCATTTTTTTTTTCAATTTTACTATGGCATCGAAAAATCACCAATAGGTGTATTGTACAAAATTAATAAACTTCCTCCTCCCGCTTTAACAATGCCACAATTTTGGACTTTTTGTGTTTTCCCAAATATACAAAATGAATCAAAAAAATGAGTCTAAAATAAAGAGCAAACACGCAATGAAAGTGAAGACAATTGAGCTTGAAGTTCGGATAAATCGATAATTGATTAACTCAAACTGAATACAATTATGTGTATATTAAGACTTGATGGTAGTATGTGGTTTTCAAAAGAAGGTTTATCATCAATAAGAGGAATGTGTAATATGCTCCTTCATTTTCCGATCTAATATAACATAGTTCGTGCTGATATCTATGATAAAGCAAGACTAGCAAGGATACTAAGCTAAACAAAAATAAGTAACACGGAATCCCAGCAGCTTATAGCATTTGAAATAGTTACAAAAGACCACACTGCCAAAACTATTAACCATTACTAAATGCGCAAAAGTATTGAAATCCATTCAAGATGAAACAATAAAGCAACAACTTTAACAATGTTTCCTCAATCAATGATGCTGATTGAGATGGTATTAAATAGATAGAGTTGATAGCAACAACAATGCAGTTGTGATTGATCTATTTCAGTTGAGCCTTGTAGTTGTATTATTACCTCAACAATGATTGTATACCGAATATATAATGTTCAAAACTAATTGATTAGAGTAATAAATCTAAGGTTAGTTAGCAATAAAACACAGAGACTTGTTGTATAGTGAAAATAGCTATAAAGAAGTCCAATATTAAACACACATTTGAAATAAAGTGGGGGGTTTGGTTTACGTTCAGAGTTTTATACAAATGTCGTACACAAAAAAGTAAATAGTGTATAGTGAACTGTAACAACTAACAGAGCCAACATGTATTACTATAAGACTCGGGAGATCTGTCTAAACTAGAAATTTCATAGTGATTGTTCATAATAGTTTAAAAAAAAGGATGCGTAGATATCACAACACTCTGAATTGACATATTAATTTGTATTGTTATGTATCATGATTTGTTCTTTTTTTTCCCTGGACGTTTTCTCCAAACAGAAAAATAGGATCAAATACACGAAATCAATAGCAAAGATATCACCATAATAATTTATGCATGAATCAAATTAACTACATATTTATCAGACCATTTGATTAGAATTATTTTTGATACATATACAAATACACTTTTGTAATGCTTAACCACAATTCATTCAAAAGAGTTTTATATGATCTAGTAAAAGCCTTTAATTATAGTTATTAAGGTTTCAATCTGTTTTTTTTTCTCTGTCTTCATACTGTTTGAAAAATATGAGATAATCGTTGTGGTTGTGGTTTTGGATATGGTTGTTAATTCTTGTGTCATTATATAATTTTAAGACCGAGATCCTTTTTGTTACTGTTTTATTTTTAAGAACAATAAAAGCATGATCACGCTTTTAATCATAAATTGATTGTGTAAAGATATAAACTCTATGGATAAATTTTAACAGACAACAACAACAACTAAAACTAAAAACTAAAAACTTATTCTTTAAACTGAAATTTTTTCTTCTTTATCTTGTTTAATAATTAGTTTTGCATTAGTTAAATTGAATTGTTTGTAAACCGAAACAAAACGAAAAAGTTGAAATAAAGGATTAAAAAGAGTAAGGCAAATAAATCCGTAGGAAACGTTTCGCCTCGAGGTAAAGATATACACAGATTTGTCACCAATCCACTATTTAGAATTAAAAAAAAAAGAAGAAACTGAAAACTACTACTTTCTTCCACTTGCTTTTCCTCTTTCTTCCTTCCTCTCAACAATCTACATAACATTCAACATACTCAATATATTCAACATATTTTAACGTAATCAACACTTGACACAAAACTTGGAGAACTTTCAACAACTTCAAACAGTTGAAGAAAAAAAAAAGAAATTAAAAAAAACGTTTCTTTTTTCTCCTTCTATTTTTTTTTTCTTCTTTTCCACTCAGTTCAACCCCCATCAATAAATTGAGAGAATAAAGTATAAACAATACCAATAATACCAATACTACGAACTTATCAAGAGTGTAAACCAAAAGAGTAAACTAAAGAAAGAGTGTGTGAAAAAACAAGAAAAATAGTAAAAGAATTATTATTATTATTCTATCAATTCTTACTATTCATTTTCAATCATTCGTAATTAAAGAGAATCATTAAAGAACGAACATAATATATAAACTCAACCCACTAAAAACATTATTATTATTTATTAATAGTATCTACTGATTTGTTTGGTTTACCATTCCTTTAAATATACACCAACAAAATAGATATTATGGCAGAAGTATTATCATTGGTTGACCTCGAGATTCCTCAAGTCACTGATAAGTATTATAAATTTGACACTTTTAAACATTTAATCTGTCACTTGTTCAAGAAAACCAGCACAGAAACTGATTCAAATGTTCCTATAGTAATAATATTCCCGACCAACAATGATATCCCTTCGAGAAAGACTCGATCTACTACCACCACCACCACCACCACTACTACTACTAATACCAGCAAGTTAGACAATTTGCCATTCAGTGATAAATCGTTGTTGATACAATTCTTCTTCACCCATTTGAACATATTGATGATTCAAGGAGAGAATTCGGATGAGGGAAAGTTATATCAAGAAATAAGTTCAGCCAAAGAATTATTGACAAATAGGATATCACGAGTTGGAAATTGGACAGGAACAACTCATTTTAGATACTGTCGACATGAGAATGATTGTGGACTATTGAATCAACATTCCAAAATTGCAGGAATTATACCCACAATGACTTACATTCTCAATTGTAATGCAACAAGATCAGAAATTGCCACTAACCAATTGATATATTTATATCGACTCATGATAGAGGAGATTAATTTTATTGAATTGTTACAAGATGCATCTACGACAAGATTATCTCAGTTGTGTTATGCTGTGGGACATTGGAGTTTCCCTGCTCATAATTTATCAAATGACGATTTGGTTTATTGTGTTTATTTGATGATAGATTACGCTATCAAACAAGTTGAAGGGTTTGACAACATTCCTTTGAATGAATTATTGGCATTTATATTTATTGTTAGAGATACCTATAAGAATGGGAATCCGTTCCATAATTTCCGCCACGCTGTGGATGTTCTACAAGCTTGTTTCCATTTTCTTATTAGATTGGGTAGTTTACCCAAATTCAAACAATTTGTCGAGGACCCGAAATTGGATTACACCGAAGTTCATGACACACATACTGTATTGATTGCCTTACAAAACAATTCCTCCGAGGAAAAAGCTTCTCTTAATCCAATACAAACATTAGGGTTATTGGTTGCAGCATTGGGCCATGATGTGGGCCACCCAGGTACGACAAATGATTTCATGATTAAATTCAGTGCACCAACGGCACTACTTTACAATGACAGATCTGTTCTTGAATCTTATCATGCATCTTTATTTATCAATAAAGTGTTAAGAATATGTTGGCCAGATTTATTAACTTGTACAATTGAGGAAAAATCAGAGTTAACCATTAGAAGTTTGATAATTTCTTCGATATTGGCCACCGATATGGGTGAACATAATGAATATGTTAATCGGTTGAAATCTTTCAAGACCCATAATGAAATTTTAAACCATGATAACACTGTTAAATTGATTTCTGCCTTGTTAATCAAATGTGCTGATATTTCTAACGTGACGAGACCGTTGAGAGTATCTGCACAATGGGCAATGGTTTTATCAAGAGAATTTGCAGAAGTTGAGTTGCTCAAATCGGTAATCAAAAAAGATATTGATCTTGACTTTACCAAAGATTTAACTTATGATCATGTTCCACATGAATTACGCGAAATACTTGAAATACAACCCGATATACATAAAGGACAGATATTTTTCATCAATTTATTCGCTGAGAATTTGTTTAATAGTGTTAGTGATTTATTACCTCAATTGCAGTATACTTGTGATATTATCATGGAAAACAAACTATTTTGGTTGGAAAGAGCAAAGAAATAACAATGTAGTGTTTCACTGTGTGTATGCTTGCAGTTAAGTTAAACTAGACCAAGAAGTTTGCCATCAACCACCGTTGCATTATTATTATTTATTATTATCATTATCATCTGTTTTTATGCTGTACACATTTTACTTTTGGATTGGATTTACACAATAAACATATAGTTAATTATCTTATAGAGTATAAAACTTAATTGGATTATACAGATTAATATATGTTTTCCTATGCTTAAGAGGATTTTGAAGTTGTACTTGTTTAGAACGTGAGTATTACTTCTAGATGAAACTGTTTGTCTCTATTCTATATACTATTGGAATTTTAGTTTGTGTAGCAAAGAGACACCTAAGTCATTAATGAGTAGGAAAAATTGTGTTGTCTGGGAGCTTTGTATAAATTGTGGAATTGTGGGTTATTTTTGACTGGTGAAAATTTCATGTTGTACTGAAATAATTGGTACTAAGGGCAAAGTGTCAAAAATAGGGGGCAAGCAACAAGGTGGTGTGTATACTAATATACACTAGTACGACTTAGATCCGCCACAAGGTGCTGTCCGACGGACGACGTAATTACTCGCACCAAAACGTGTCGAACAATTCTCTAATACACTTTTTTTTTCTGTTGGTGTTGGTGGTTAGTGACTTTTGCATCTTCCATCATCAATCTAACATCTTCCACAGATTTTACCTCATCATCTCCAACTAACGTCGCTCTTCTTTTTTTCGATTTTTTTTTCTCTTTCTTCCGTCACTCATTCCTCTCAGATTCCTTTTTCTCTTTTTCCAACAACACCTTTCCAATAAACTGAGTTGTAAATATTTAGTTTTCAATTAGTTCATCTACATATATTGTTTCACATTTTATGTTTCTTATAAACTAAGAAGAAATTTCAAAAAGACTTTAAAAGTTATCGAATAACAAATATCGTAATCCAACATTTTCAATCTAAAAATGGAACAATCTCAAGGAAACATTGCCAACTCCCCACCAACTTCCGAAATTCCTCAGAGACCGATTATATTGTCTCCACCACCATTGGACCAAAACTCATTGAATCAATCGTTCAATAATTTGCCGACATCTGTTCCTCAAGGTCATGCCAATAGACAACAAAGTGTTGGGTACAATTTGCAACATGAATTTGAAACATTGACTGCTAATTTAGATTTGGACTTGAATAGTTCCACGAGAAATATTACTCAGAGTGCTCCACCTAATCAACAACAACAGCAACAATCTCAATTGCAAGCAACGGATTCACAACTATTGACCACCACTGCTGATTTGAACACCAAACCGGCTCATTCGGTCAAACCGACGTTGGCTGCTCCAGCTGCTTCAAGATATGGATCGCATTTAGGCTCTGATTTATTAGGTAAATCCACTAGCTCTTTACTTGGTGATAACAACCCAGTTTCTCCAATCCAGAAATTTTCTTCAATCAATACTCAATTGGATAGTTTGTTGAACAACAATATTTCTAGTGCCAAAAGTAAAACTGGAACCAATTCACCATTTTTATCAAATGCTGGGTTATCCAATAGACCACAATCGGTCAATGATTTTAGTAATATTTTCAATCGCCAAGACCAACAACAACAACAACAATCTCAAACATTTCTGAGTTTTACTACTCAACAGCAAAGCCAAAACCAAAATCAAAATCAAAATCAATCAAACTTTTATCTGGACTTGATAGTATTCAGCAACTGGATTGAAAATTTGAATCCTCAAGATAACCTCACAATGATTGATTATTTATGCTCTAATTTGCCACTTGACATATTATTGACTTTTAAATCTAAATTAGATTTGCATTTGCAAGGAGGTTCAGCTCAAAATCAACAACTGCAACAACTGCAACTACTACCACAATTTGTTATGTCACCCTACAGTCAATATGATCAACAACTTTACAATGACATGGACAAATTAAATATTCAAGATGATAGTTTCAAATCAAAGCATGGTAACTCATCATTCAGGTCTAATCATTTAGCCAATTTAATCGATAAAGTAGAACGACCAAAATCGGCTGATCCATTTGTCAATAATACCAAATATGGTCAATATCAACAACAATCATATAACCAACACCTGTATCAGCAACAACATCCGTTAGTTGATAGAGCCAAATCTCCAACATCTCATTTATATGAAAAGACCAATTTCTTACAATTAGCAGCAGCTAATTCAAATAATACTGGTGGTAATTATAATCAATATATGCCATCATTATCTTCTACTTCTTCTTCATTAGGTCAAGCAAATTCAAATAATACATCTACTAGAGACGACATGGATTTGAAGCTTGGTGCATTAGCTACCATCAATTCCAGAGTGGCATTAGATTCAAATAGAAAGCATCCTCACGTAGCAACACCTGGATCAACTTGGAATAATCAAACTCACACACATCTGCATATTTCACCACCACATCACAATCAAATGCATAGTGGTGTACGTAATGTTTCTAATTTTGAAGAATCCATTAATCGATCATTAAATTCATCAAGTGTGCCTGCTAGTATGCACAAGTCAAACTATTCCAATTCTCATGGCAACAATAGTAACAACAACAGCGGCAACACCAATATTAATTCTAATCAAAACAAAGGAACTCATAAAAAGAAAATAAACTCTCCAACTTCAGCAGTTAGTATGCAACAGAATTCTACTTCAGTAAATTCAACCACCAGTGGTAATGGTGGAGCAAATGCTAACGTCAATACAACAGCCACAACTAGTTCATCATCATCTTCTTCTATGCCGATTGAAGTTTCAAGTCTTGAGTTATTGAATAACATTCCTGCATGGTTAAAATTGTTACGATTGCACAAGTATACCGAATGTTTAAAGGATGTACCCTGGAAAGAGTTGATAGAGTTGGATAATGATCAATTGGAGAGTAAAGGTGTTGCTGCATTAGGAGCTAGACGTAAATTGTTAAAAGCATTTGATGTTGTGAAGAATAATTTACCAGTTGTTTGATGAAACTAGGTTTTTCTTTTTCAAAGTGTTTGATATGCTTTGAAATTCAAATCTGTATAATGAAGGGTTTACTACTAGTAAAATAAAATAAATTAAAAAAGATTTCTTTGTCTTGTTCTGTTCTTCTGTAAATATAAAATATAGATTTATTATTAATATCGAATATTAAATAAATAGATTTAATCAAACAGGACTTATAATTGACTTGGATTCTTGAGTTCTTATTTTTGTTCTATATAAATAAGCAATAAGCTCCTCTGTCTCCCCGATAGTAATAATTAATTATGGCAAAAAAAAAAAAACAGAAAACGTTCATAAAACTATCTGTTTCTAAATATGCCCATTTTGAACCCTTTAATTTATTAATTTATAAAAAAATATATGTTTGTGATCACTACTATCAATGATCACATAATCACACAACAAGAATTGGTTTTCTTTGCTTGTTTATAAAACATTCTTGAAGAACTTGACAATGCTTCTGATTTGTCAACCAATGAATCTAATTTCTCTCCTCTTTGTAAAACCCCTTCAATAGTTTTGTGTAAAACAACCTTAGTATCATCTAATTCTTGTTGAACTTTCATGATTGAATCAGCTTGAGTGGGATCTTGATATTTTTTCAAATATGCTTCTAATTGTCCATATTGTAAAGTTTCATTTGCTTTATCAATGTTTTCCCAATCAGATTTAGGATGCAATGATAAATATTCTTCCAAGATTTTATTTATTAATGTATATGCTGGTCTTACAGGGTAATCTTTGTCCGTTATAATGATACCAGAAATTCCTTCTGATCTGGTATAAGTATGACCAATATAATTACCTTCTTCAACACTTTGTCTCTGTCCAGGTTGAGTTCTTTGGGATACGGTTTCTGCGAAAAAAGTCATGAATTGGGATACCCCATTTCTTTCGAAAAAGGAAAACTGTGATAAATCTCTGGCTGAAGTTAACTCTAAAGCCTTGTCTCCACTTGATCTTAAAATACCAATGTAATAAATCTTCATCTTTTGAGTTTGTTTCAATATACAAAGCAATTAAAATAAATTAAATGACGTGAGGCTTTACGTTTTGTTTGTTGGTTGGTTGGTGGAAGATCAAGAAGAAAAAAGAATTGAGACTTTGCTGTTATTTTTTTTGTTGTTGTTTGATTAAACGATGCTGTGAAACATTGGCAATAATCTATCTAAAGTACACGACGATACTAAAAATCTAACAAACATGGTTTACAAATCACAATTGATCTTGAGGTTATGCTGGGGTTAAGATCTTTAAAGCAGTTAGTAGAGTAGCCAATATAATAGCTTAGCTGTGTCTATGCTGAAGAGTTTGCCCATGTTGTGGAGTTTTAGGAACAAAGATAAGTTGCTAAGCATTTGCAATTTATAATGGACATATTTATACATGATTAATGTCAATAGCTCAAAATTTTAGTAATCAAGTAAAAACATCCAGAATAGACCATTCCTCTGGATAAGTAACCACTTCGGTTGTTTGATAACCCTATATTAATGGCTGCACAAACCAAAGTATAGTAGCTTGATTTCAAAGGAATATACTACAACAATAGAGCTATCACTACTCTTGTATACTCTTATAAGCCCTTATTCAGTATTAACTACAAAGATGTGGTGTAGATTGCACGACATATATTAGTTAAACCAAACAAAGCATTGTTGATAGGAGATAGTTAAATCCACAAATAGTGTTTACACGACAAATCAGAAAAAAAAAAGAAAAACAATATTAGTATTTGATTTATTTGACTTACTTGTCTATACAAGTTATAAAATTTGAAATTTGATATAGAGCTTCATTGAATATCCAGTTCAACTTTTCGAAACCCACTTAACTGTGGATGAATTAGAATATAATTAGGTGGAACTGACATTTTAAATATCTAATATATTTCCTCCTAGTCTACATTATTCATAGTTAATTTCAATTTCAATGTCAAAACATCGTTTAACAAATAACAAGAATAATACCAATGGCATTTCGAAACCATCCTCAAATTCAGTATCAGTGGAAAACAGCAGTACAAATAACCCAAAAGCTGGTCCTACACCGACATTGAAGGTTGTTTTGTTAGGAGATCTGGGTGTGGGTAAAACTTGTTTGAGATCTCAATTTGTACATCATGTATTTACCAACGCATACAAGGCAACTATTGGAGGTGATTATTTGACAACATCAGTTGTTCTACCCCAGCAAATACAACAATCACAATTATCGTCATCGACTTCATCTTTGGACATTAAATCAAACTTTGCAACTACCAGACTACCGAGTACGAATACAAAAGTCAATTTACAAATTTGGGATACAGCAGGTCAAGAACGATTCAATAGTATATCTCAAGCATTTTATCGAGGCACAGATGTATGTGTTTTGGTTTATGACGTTACGAATTACGAGTCAGTACTAAGTATAAGAGATTGGTTTAATCGATTTATGGAGCATTGTCATGTCGAATTTCCTGGTATTGTGATTGTGGGAAATAAAT
Organism: Candida albicans SC5314; assembly: GCF_000182965.3. NCBI lineage: Eukaryota > Fungi > Ascomycota > Pichiomycetes > Serinales > Debaryomycetaceae > Candida > Candida albicans. Next base: position 605,232 of record NC_032089.1, read on the forward strand.
CAGATAAATCAACCGACCGATGTGTTGATTTGAACGAAATAAAAGATATTGTTACGACAAATACAACTTTTGCCAATGTGGGTGATTACATTGATGATTGGGATAATTCATTAATGGAAATAAGTGCTAAGCGTCTAGAATTAGTCGAAGAGTTGTTTGTCAGAGTTGCAAAAATTGGTGTTGACTTGTTAATGGGTAATAAAGGTGATAACAAAAGAAGATTGCAACAATTTGATAAGATTGATTTGAGAGAAACACATAATAGAATAAATGACAATACTACTAGTACATCGTCGAGCTGTGCTTGTTGAAAGGATTGTCGAAATAATAGATATAATGAAGCTGATTAATTTAGGAGAAAATGTTTAGAATACGTAATTTTTTTTTCATTACTATATATAATAAATACAATGATTTAATTTTTAATAATTTATTTACAAAAAGACTATATTTATGTACGAGTGATGCGTAATTATGTTACATGAAATTTCTTCTAATCAGATTTAGTGTTTGGTTTGACCTTATCTTCCTTGATTCCTTGTTCAATTTGTTCAATTGCAGGTTCAGAAGTCTCAAGAACAACATGTTCAACGACCTCGGTACTTGCTTCTTCTTCGCCATCATCATATAATTCATCCTTATAATGTTCAGGATATCTCTTGAAACAAGATCTCATGTTTTCAAATTTCTTGATACAATCAATTCCCTTTGGTTCAGTTTCAGAAAATACAAAACAGGAAAAGGCTTCCTTGAATTCTTCACCACATGGACCATGGGCCATACCTCCTAAACAAGGACAGTCCCAATTGATTTCACCGGTATCTGGATTAAATGCAGCTTCTTGTTTACCTTCTCCTTCAGGTTCACCTTCAGGTTGTGAGTTGCTTTTCTTGTCAGCGACATTTGCCTTGGACTCAGAAGATGTTTTTGCATCTTCTGCTTTTTTTGTTTTCTGTTCATTTTCCTTGATCACTTTTTCTTGTCTTGCATCCAATGATTCTTGGGCGTCTTTGGCAACGGCATTACCTTCTTCAAAAACTTTTTCAATGTTTTCAGCAGTGGATGCATTTTGGATTAAACTTGATTGTTGTGAAAAGTATCCAAAAGCTAAGGCACCGGTTCCCAAGACTCCAAGTAGTAATTTCGAGTTGTATTGGCTTGGTGTAGTTCTGGTAGTGGATAACTGTCTGGTGAGTCTTGCAGTTGACTGACGAATAAGACCTGAAGATGATCTAGAAATAGTTCTATACATGATATTGAAAATTGAAATGCTTGTGAATGGGGATGAAAGAAACAAATAAATCAAAAAATACTTGCGAGCTAATGTGCTATAACACTGAAACTGGGATGATGATGGTAACGAAGTTTGTTTCTAGAAATCTATAGAATAAATAATGCAACAATCTAATGACTAGAAACTTGTGTTTTCTAAATACAAATTGAGTTTTCAGCAATAGCAAGTTTAGCAGGCAATAGAGAGAGAGAAAAATCTGTTCTTGAAGAAATTTTTCGTCCCAAATTTGATTCTTCGGGTTTCGGGGGTGGCGACGCACAGTCATCATTGTAAATTTGATTATTAAGCCTAGAGCGAAGACTTTGACAAATTATTGTTATTCCGTCACACTATGTGCAGGTCTGGGGATTATTCCAGAAAGATATAGTTTAACCATGAAGGAAACCTATAACATTAGTTTTATTGGAAACAAATTCACATCTACATTAAAGTGACTGCTACATGAGTTGATCATTACAGAATAGATTATTGAATAATTATTATCTTTCTTTCATATCAAAACTATATACACATACATTTCGTTATCCCTCATATATTCTCCAAAAAAAAATCATCATAAAAAACAATAAAAATCATACTAAATAGCAATGTTAATCACTAGTCATAAATAAATAAAAAATAGACTACTTCTCGTCTCCTCTCTGTTGGTATCTTATATCCTGTGACAAGTCAGGCAATTTGATGAGCTGTTGTTCTTCAACAATTTGTGAATTACCATTATATGATTGCTCATATGCAGCATATGCAATAGATGCCAATACAGCGACGATTGAAATGGCTCCCATCTTTCTAAAGAACTTTAAAACTTTTTCAGATTCTTGGGTATCCTCTGTTTGTACTTTTTTCATGTAGTCTTTGACAGCAGCGAATTTTGTTTCCGTGATTGGTTGTGGGGGTGGTTGCTCGACTGAGTATGAGCGCAAGGGACGAAGTTCTAAGGCCATGGCTCTTCTAAATGCTCGACTGTGTTTTGATGCTCCTAATGCTGTTCTTAACATTGTTTAATGGATATAAGTATTAATAAATAAAAGTAGTCAAATAATTAAATTTCTTGAAGAAAGAAATAAGTTTGTTTAAATAAGTTCTTTAATTCTCCTTCTGTTTTAAAACAGTATGAATTTTTCACATTTTTCTATCTTGATACAATGTGAGATGTTTACAAATTTGTCTCTTTTTTCTCTTTTCCCCTCAGCTCTCATTCGCTGGTTATCTATAAAATCGAAAACAAAAAATCTATAATGCATTGTTTTTTTTTTTCTGTTTATCTAAAAAATCTTTTTATTATATATAATTAGTCAAATTTTCTAGATTGATTGGCACAAATTCCTGATCGTCAATTTTTCCCACCCATAACACGTCATCGTCAATATACCCACAAATTTTCTTGTTCAGTAAATCATTCTGACTAAACTGATATACCGGGAATCCCTTTTGCAACAGTAGTTCATCTTTTAAAGGTTTCATTAATATGTTATTTTGTAAACAAAACTGGGAAACAACATCCTTGAATGAAGTGATTAGTTGATAAGAAGGTATACCGTTGACAGTCAGCTTTATGTTTCTAGAATTGTTTATTAGCTCCTCGCAATTTGGGAGCATCTTACCATTCAATTTTGGAACCAGCTCACATACAGATGTCTCAAACTTTGCTTCAATTATATCCAACGCCTTGTTTAAATACCAATTAATTGTTTCTGAAGTGATGTTATCACATTCTTGTAGCTTATTTGCAAAGTATGAGTACCAAAAGCTATACCATTTTGGAACATTATGTGGCTCGTTGGTAAATGATTGGAGGAACGTTTGCAACCATCGATTGAAAATCCGAAATTGTAGTAAAGATAATAGATCTTTGTGTTCAACATACTTGAGCAATACAAACGCATTATCAACTCTCGTAATGTCGTCGTCTGCTCCACCAAACAGAATACCTTCAAGCCATTTGGCAAATGATCTAAAAAACGTGTTGTAAAATTTCTCAATTTTTCTGGGTAAAAACTTTGTAACTGCTGGTGCCCAATTGTGGTTAAATTCATCGATGATGGTAAATACTTGCTCCACTTTTCTTTCCAGGGTCAAAAAATTCCACAAGGAAGATGGAGCTTCGACATCAAGAAAGTTTTGGTATCTATCCACATATTCAGTAAATACTTGTTCGAAAGTGCCCAATTCATCGTTGCAAAAGATCGCTATATAATCTAATAGGTATTCAGGTAGACTGTACATTGTACTATTATCATTTTCAAGTATGTTTAACTCTGATCTCAAATATGGAACTATTATATTTGTTGCAAGCTGAGTCATTCGTTTATCTTGGAATACAAATATTGGGCTACTCTCCCACAACGATAGCACAGATAACAAAACTTCATGATTCAGTATGTCTTTATATTCATCTTCATCATCTGTGGGGGCACAATATAGTATTTTTTTAATAATTTTGGAATATTTGTTGTACAAGTATTTATCCAAATGTGCTGTTGAAACTTCAGTACTAAATTGCCGAAATTCGTTTCTAATACTATGCAAGATAGGTATAACTTTCTCTTTTTGGCACGATAAATCAGAAAATGCCACATCTGTCAACTGTTCAAGTTGGTCCCTCCTTAATGAAAGATATGCCAACGCTGCACTTGGTTCCAGTTTGAAATCTGTTAATATCATTTTCGATGCCTCCTCATATGTTATTTCACTACTTGAAAATGTCCTTAATATCTGGTTTATCTTTTGCAAGTTTTCTATTGCAGTTGACTCATTTGTTTTCTCGAGTTCTTTTATCAGATAGTCAATAATATTTTCTCGATCAATGATTTTGGTTACTTCACCATAGATATCATTTAAGCTCCCGAGAAGAACTTCTGCTTTCAGGACAAATGACTCATCCAGCAATGATAATCTTTGATCCAAAAAATGTTTAACATGTGAAGGTATGTTTACATTTAATTTCTCAAACCTCAAGATTGTATCATATAATTTATCTGACAAGGAAGATGCTGTTGTCTTTGTCGATTTGTTTTCGAAATCAATGGCCAAATCGTCCTTGTCGCTATCTGAATAGTTGTTATCTGCTTTCTCTTTAACTGCACCCACGCCTAGTCCTTTGGGTCGTAGCTTTGTTTCAATGGGGTTGATTATTCCTTCCTGATTTACCCCGAGCCCTTTTCCTTTCTGATAACCCATCTTCATTAATAATTTTGCCCCGATACCATACTTCTGAAAATTATCAGATGTATCATCGTTGAGTTTTCCTTCATAAAAAGGTTGACTGTTAGGTTGATCTGCTTGTTTCTCTTCTGCTTCTTCTTCTTCCTCCTGGTCCTCTTCCTCTATATCTGAATATTCATCATATATGGCTGCCATCATCATGCTACCCATTGACATCGTATTTTTTGTATTGAATTCATTGAATGAGTCCGACTTTTTGAACAGGAAGTCTGAATTATGGACATTTCCTGGCATTGAAGTCTGTTTCTTCGTCACAAGATTGATACTTTTTATGGTATAATTTTGCAGGGAAATATTTGTTTATTCATCTTGATTTTTTTTTTTGTGGACTTGCACTATATACGCATCTTTACAGAACTTGCAAAAACTAAATTCTCAATCTGAGTACTTACTATACATTCTGCTATCACTATAAAGAACACATACTCGAATCTAATATTTCGCTTTAGATACATTACTTGTTGGATCCGGTGATCATGTCCATCAACTCTTTCTCATTTCCTATGTTAGGCTCTTCTTCTTGGCCATCTTCTTTCTGTATATATTCTAGTCCTTCTGTAATAATCTGTACAATGACTGGCAATTCGTGTTCTCCGGGAAGCTTGAACTCCGATGGAATGAATTCACCATATCTAGATGTCCATTGGCGTCTTCTTTCACTCTCCTCTATTTGAATTCTATAAATGTCTTCATTCAAAAACTCTGTTAGTTTTTTTAAAAATTTTCTTGGATACGTAAATTGTTGATGATGTAGTTCTGCTAGATATTTGGTCTTGTAAATGTTTATAAATTTAACATAATGCTCAGTCAACTCTTGCAAGGTCTGCGTGTACACTTGACTTGGTGATTGGTCAGATTTTACCGGCATTGAGCATTCCTTGAGTTTATTTTCACATTCCGCTATAAGAAACGTATACCTTGGAATTTCTTCTGTCTTAAATTTTCGGAATACAGCCAACTCTTCTTTGACAATGTCTGATATTTTTTCAATATTTGGCATATGTGTAGCCAAAAACTTTTTAGATCTTTCCTCGTTTCGAAGTATAATGTCATAAATTGTAGTTAGTTCTTTAAACACCTCTGGTAACTCCTGGGCGTCGTTCTTTAAGACACCAAGATTCATATCGCATCCGTTCCCCGATGAGATTAATTCCACCGCTTTCATGCATTGATCAAAATGGTTCGTCTGCATTTCCAATATTGATACCAATTCATTTTCGAGGGCTTGGTTTTCCCGTAGTATTGTCCCCATGAATGAATTTGATTCGTTTGAAGCGCCGTGTATCAAAGCTCTTAGTTCCAATTGTAAGGGTGCAATCAAATCATACATCTTGACTGATTTGTTCCATCTGCTATTCATACGATCCTGTTCAATATTTAGTTTTTCCTTAACTTCGAGGTCTAGTAAATTCTTGATTTTACTACAATTTGATTTGAAAATCCCAATATTCTCTTTAAGTAGGTTGATTGATTGAATAGATGTAAAGTCAAACAATGTTTTGCCTTCAGAAGTTCCCTCAACAACAATCGAAGGCACTCGTGTTTTCTTTAATTCAAGTAGTATATTGTTTAATCTGGCTAAAGATGGATCCAAAAGATCTTTGATATCATTGAACACTTTGTCGATATTTGTATGTAAGTAAATCTTGGTAGTTTCAATTTGCTTCAAAATACTGTCATATTGCTCTCTATAGGATTTGAATAAAAACTCAATTGCTTGTAGTTTGTCTGGTATCAAAATTGTCAATTCTTGTGCTGTCTTCTGCATCAGGGACTGGGCATCCGTGCATATTTTTTGTGTTTTCTCTAACGTTGATTGAGCCTCTCTACTCCATTTTATAACCTCATCCTGGGTTACCGTCGCTGAGTTTATTTCATTAGTCATAAAGGGTGGTTTTGGTGAAAATAGGGAAAGTATCGAATTAACTTAGTAAATATAAAAAACGTTATCTACTAAAGATTAAGAAAAAAAATAATGCGAATGGTGGTGGCGGTTGGTAGGGTAGAGTTGCACTCGCATTAATCAAACCCACATTTCACTTCCCTCACACATCAACAACAACAATCACAACTAAATTTGCTTCTACGTGCTGGTGGAAAAAAAAAACTCACTGAAAAAAAACAAATACTAATTCAGAACTCTGAAAAAGTGTACACTGCTTTCAATATTTCTACAAACAGGTATGAGTTCATCTTCTCCACTCAAAGCTTTTCGTAAAGCTGTAATTAAAGAGGAAAGAATAGAGTTTTTCAAAAACGATGAGACAACTGATTCGATCAATGATGCTACAGAGGTGCAATTTGGGACCGACAAGAATAAATATTCCTTGGACATGGCCACCAATTTTTATAATGATGAAAAATTGACGGACGCACAAAGCTTGCGATCTGTTGTGTTTTGTTATTTGCATGAAAAGGATTCAATCACAGATTATAAAGTGGCTGGTGAAAGTTTGAATATTCCTGTATTTAGTTTTTTGGTGAAAACAGAATTATCGACATGGTTACATGGAAACAGTGATACATGTATGTTCATTAAAAAGGAAGCAGAGGATAAAACTTCGAAAAGTGTGAAATCGACAGACTCCTCTCTGCAAGTGAACAATAAGAAGCATAAATTGGATGATCCACAGTTAGAAAGAATAAGTAAGTTTGAAAGAGAATCAGTAGATCATAATGCAGCATTGAGAGGCTCTAAGAACATTGATTTTGGGTACTTGGTATCCGATGCCAAAAAATTCATCCATGAACTAAAGCGTACCAAACATATGCCTAGAACAAACTCCCAGGGGAACAGTGGTCCTAAAAAGCAGCCGATTATTCTTGTTTCACCAGCCACCACAGCTTTGTTATCATTGTCTAATATCAAAGAGTTTCTTGAGGATGGTGTCTTTACCGAGCCTGTTCCAGGAAATAGACCTAATGGGGGATTGGTTATCGTCAACCACCCTTCAGACAAATTGATATCTACTGGTCAGAAAATAATGGTTGTTGACAATATTGAGAACTTTAACAAAATGGAGTATTGGGATAGAGTTATTGCTATATTTACAACAGGACAAACATGGCAATTCAGTAGATACATACACCCTGAGCCAGAGGTATTGTTCCAAAAGTATCGTGGATTCTATTTTGGGTACCAAGGAGAAATTGCCCCACCGCAGATCAAGGATTGGAACGTGACAGAGGTGAGAGTGGATAGAGATAAACGATTCAAGGATAAAGTTATTGTGAGGGATTTTTGGGTAGAGATAGAGAAAATACTTGTCAATAAGGGATATGGGAAGCTGTACTAAATGATAATAAAAAAAATAATGATAATGTGTATTATAGGTATAGATATATGTACAGGATTCTATTTGTATGATTGTTCTAATGCGATAAACATTTTATAAATCTCATCTGAAGTCATATTTTTAATCTTTCTGTCATCACGACTTCTAACTGCAAACGTGCCATTTGCAATATCCTTATCACCAATCATGATAAGATATGAATAACCCTTTTGGATGGCATCTTTAGTTCTAGCCCCCACTGTTTCCCCTCTTTTATCAATGTCAACATGGAAGTTGAACCCTGTAAGTGGGGCAATGGCATTGTCGCAACTAACAATGTTACCACTGAGTTTCTTTTGCAATTCTTCGGCAACTGGCACATGCGACTCATTAATTGGAACAATTAATGCTTGTCTTGGATTAATCCAAAATGGCCATTTCCCCTGGTAATGGTCTAATAAAATGGCGAAAAACCTCTCTAGTGATCCAAAAACAGCTCTATGTACAAGGATAGGCTGATGGTCACGTTTACCATCTTCGCCAACGTATTTTAACTCAAATCTATTTGGCAATTGAAAGTCTAACTGAATGGTCCCTACTTGGTGTTTCTTATTGAAGGCATCTTTTAATAACACGTCTATTTTTGGTCCATAAAAGGCACCATCACCTTCTCTGGTAGCCCAATTTCCTTCGCCAGCAGTGGAATTCAACACATTCTTCAATTGTGATTCTGCTATATCCCATGTTTCTATTTCTCCAATAAATTTATCTTCGGGTCTAGTTGACAAATAAAACTCAATTTCGTTGATACCAAACACATTGTATGTGTCTTTGATCAATTCTAAAGTGTTTTTGATTTCTCCATCAATTTGGTCCATAGAACAAAAAATATGTCCGTCATCTTGGTGGAATCTTCTGACCCTGGTCAATCCCGACAAGGCCCCACTAGCTTCGTTTCTATGTAACGAACTGAAATCGGAGTATCGCACTGGCAATTCCTGGTATGATCGATCAAATTTGGCAAATATCATACAGTGACTCGGGCAATTCATTGGTTTCAAGCCATACTCGTGTTCCTCTATGTTGTCAGTATACTCCTCCTTTGTTATATCATTACCAACAACTTTAAACATGTCATCTTTATAATTGTCCCAATGACCTGATTTTTTCCATAATTTGGTCTTGAAAATCAAAGGTGTGACAACTTCTTGAAATCCATATTTAGTCTGTTGATTCTTCATAAACTGGATCAATTTGTTCAATATTCTGGTACCATGGGGCAAAAAAAAGATAGATCCTGGTGACGTTGGATCTGTTGTATACAACAATTGTTTTGATGATATCACATGGTTGGACTGAGTTGATGATTCTGCTTCTTTTGTCTTTGTAGACAAGAATCGGTAAATGCCCTGACTGAGTAGTCTAGGACCCCTTCTCAGTATTAACATTAGAGTGAACAAAGCTTGATTATTATATAAGGTTCCAGTATCGAAAAGTTTTCAGTGAATCAACTGGTCTAAGGTCTCGTTTTTTTTTCAACCAGGGAACGAAAAAAAAATGCTACAATATGTGAGGGCAAAATGAAAACCTCAATTCAATTCTACTAAAACCTATTACGCAAAACTCTATTAACACAAATGCTAGCGTTGGACCTACTTTTCGTATATGAGAAGTGTTATTCGTTGTTCGGTGCTAGTGATACTGCTGGCGTGTTACCTGGCGTTGTGGTGCCATTTGTACTGGTATTCAGTATCACCTCTTTTTCCTCGGTTTTCTGAGTTTCCTTCGTTTCTGGACCATGTTCAGGTTTGAACGACACACATGTTACTTTGAATCCAGTGAAAGTCTTAAACAGCCTTGGTTTTTTAACCCATCGTTTAGCTGGTTTACCTGATTTGTCTAAAGAATATTGTCCGCTCGTTATGCTGTTGATTGTCAAACCGGATGTTGAACCTTCCTTCAATCCCACATTCACTTTGTAATTACTGATAGTTGGACCAGTGGCAGATGCTCCTCCTTCGGGTGCAGGTGAGGACCTCTGCAGTGTAGTCATTGAAGTAGTACCAGATCTTCTTTCCTCTTGTGCTAACTTCTTTAGACGTGATTTTGAGATATACGCTGGGAACTCAGGTAAAGTCCCCAAAAATTTTGGAGATAGCTTCAATCTAGCCCAGAATCTCTTTGGTGGTGCCATGTTGGTTTATTGATTGTGAATTAAATAGATTGTTATTATCGGAGACTTGATGACAAGATTAAATATACAACTGTTTTGAGTTCCCAAGAAAAAGATTTCGAAAAGAAAATGTGGTGATATTGAACAGAAAAAAAAAAGCCCAAACTAAACACGAATGAAGGAATACATAATCATCAATAATATTACTCCCTATTTTTTTTTGTCAACAGCCAAGTTTGACATATACCACAACAAAGCACAGTAAAAAATGACAGAACCTGTTCCCATTAGAAACAGATTACCTTCAAGGATGGATTTGTTTGCTACAAATTTGAAGCAAGATATAAGAGCACATCAGAGAACATATGAAGGGGCATATACAAGAACTGCTATTGGATGTCTTTCCTTTTCGATATTGATTATTAAGCTCTTCTCTAAAGAATTCTTGCCAATTGGCACCATCTACACAATCTACGGATGTCTTTTGTATTTTCTTGGTGTTTTCAAATCCTCAAGAGTAGACGTATATTACAATCCCGATAAGGATATGGAAATGTTCACAACTAGTGGTGATTTTGTGCTTTTTTTAACAATTCTCAGTTTATGTTGCTACATTGCCTTGTTAGTATTGTTGCTACGAATGTGAGGAGCATATACTGGAACAAATAGTAACGATTTGTTATTAGAACTAAACGGAATAGAATAAACTGGCTATATACAAAATAAATGGGATAGAGTTTTTATGCCACAGCCCCAACTCCAAACAATACTAGTTGAACCAACAACTGAAGCGACCAGAACCCAATTCGTTTCAACCGTATAAGTCGAGCTTCTTCGTCGGCAACATATTCTGCAAAATTGTCGTACACTTCCTCAGATATGTCATCCATTAGTAAAGAGTCATAGATTGTCCATGATCCACTAAAATCCTGTAGATTTTTAACTATTCTATTGTGTATTTCAATAAAGGTGTTTTTTGAGTTTATGTATGCAACAATCGGCCTGATAAGAGCATAATTGATATATGACAATTCGGGAGATTTGAATGGGACTTTTGCTCTCACGTTGTTTAATCGTAGAGTTAAATCCAATACAAAGTATTTCAGAATATCATGATAATCATCTGCAGTTAGTCTTGTTCGCATATTTGGATGTTTCTCTTGTACTTCGGGGTTCTTATATCGACTGGCCTCCTTTTTGATGGCATCAGTAATCATACCCACTAACTCAGAAACATTTATTTCGTTGTTTTCTTGGGGAACCATAACGTCACCAATCATATCTACTCGTCCACTTGTAATCCAGCCAAATGGGCCCTCCAAACCAGTGTTTAAATGATCAATATTCAAAGAGTCGACTCTCATCCGTGTAACTCGTTTCCATTTCTGCAAGTTGCTATTGGTAGGGGTGTATTCGTCAAAATCGTTCAACCGCTGTTTTTTATGTATTGTGAAAAGAGAATTATCGTATGCGCCACTCATGACATTAGCATTCAAAAAGTCATAGAATAACCAATGCTTTCTTAGTTTGGATAACTCACAATTGTAAATTGCAACATTAAATTTCCTAAATCCATTAGGCTGCATTAGTGTAAACAAAACATCTTCCATTCTGAATGATTCAAATTCAAAGTCACCAGGTTGGTGTATATTCTTGTAATTAGTGGCATCGTCGTCGGGTTTCCAATGGACATGAGTTCTATCCACCACTCCTCTCATTCCTTTCAATTCTAATGTCTCGATCATACCAGTACCGTTAACCCACTTGTTGAGGGATAAAGATATGTTCACTTCCTCGATCGTCAAATCAAACTGAGTGTAATTGCCGTCATCCTCAAAAATATCTTCTTCGTCTTCGTTAGTGCCTTCGTTTTGTAAACTCTCTTCGTATGCCTCCTGTTGGGAACCCTTGATAAATTTTTCCACTCTTTTGGGTCTTCTACTTACAAAACACTTGCGGAAACTGATTTTCCCGTCTGACCATCCTGGAACAATTGCATTTTCAAAAGTTACGGTTAAATTAGAGTTTTTTGTGATAAATTCCCCCAATTTCCTGGCCACAAATTCTTGAGCAAACACCGTATTGGCCGTAAAAATGACAATTGATACAAAAGTGGTGGTGGCAACAAAAAACAAAAAAACATTGCCAACTACTAGCCAGGAAAAGAAAGCTGAATAGTCGTCGGTGTTGAAAGGACGATTGGATTTTTTGAGAAGCCATTTCAAGCGTATTTTCAATCTTGAGTACATGTTGTTTGCTTTCGCCAATAACTGTTCTTTCGTTGGGATAAGCTCCGTCTCATGTTTTGGTTTGTCTTCTGATTGCTCTTTTGAATGTAACTTTGGTTGTTTGTCTGATTGGTTGACTTGTTTCCTGTCAGATGCAAATAATGAAGCGGAAAATTGTCGATGTGGTTGTATTGCTGATATTACAGTTGGACGAATCAAAGATTTTTGACAAGTTTTCAGAAACAACAAAGTTTGCCTATTCAATTGCTTCAGTAGTCCTAATATGTTCCTTAGTGACATAAATGTTGAGTGTATATGGGACTAAAGGTATATCTGACGATGCCCATCCCCGTTAATGATTCTTTTTCTTCTTGAATTCTGCAAATCAGTTTTTTTTTTTTCTTCTACAGGAAACGAGCGATTGAGCAAGCAAGAAACAAAAGTGGACTTTGAATTCCTATTTCGGTTTTAAAGATAGTTTCCCATTGGCTTTGATTGTTATAGAACAATGGTGGTTATGGTTGCAACTAGAAAAACTCAAATGTTATCAACAATACACTTTTGAATATTGGGTGTTTAGAATAAGAGCCCACAAATACTACTACCGTCGGATTGGCTTCAGCAGCAGATAATAGCTTAATTAAAAATTAAAAATATGCAAAATGAACTAACCTTGTTATCTCCGAATGGAAGGTTGTAACAGGAAGTGGAATTATGTCAGTAACTAATATTAATTACTCATTCGGTTTACTTGCAATCCCTAACTTTCTTTTGTTTGCAGAGAGAGAGGAAGGTGACTAATTGTGTCACAAAGACAGTACTGGATAATTTATGACTCTAATCAACGTTTTAAACTCTGTTTTTTTTTTCTTTGGTTTAAATATCGGTTTTTTTTTCCATTCAAGTTAACAATTGATATTGATATCTCTGCAAGGCTTAATCAAAGAAGAAAATGAGTAATCCCATTGTTCCTTTTGGGAAACAATTTAGGGCTAAATATTTCACTAATATGGATGATGAAGTGTTTCCTGTAAATCATGGATCTTATGGGTTGACACCTACTCCAGTACTTGAAAAGTATTTGGACTTGATAGTCAAAAATGCATCATACACCGACAAGTTTATGAAGTATGGTATTAAAGACAGTTATGTTGAATCATTGAAGGCAGTGGGTAGAGTACTCAATTGTGATTACCACAATCTTGCCTTTGTCGATAATGCTACTTCTGGTGTTAATACAATATTGCGTAGTTACCCCTTGAAGAAGGGCGACAAGTTGGTTATTCAAAGTACAGTTTATGGAGCTTGTGGAAATACGGTAAAGTTTTTGCATGATAGATATGGTGTTGAATTTATTGTTGTGGATTTGAACTACCCAATAACTGATGAAGAAATATTATCTAAATTTGAACGAGTGTTTGTTGAAGAAAAGCCAAAGCTTTGCATGTTTGATACCATATCATCCATGCCGGGAGTTGTTTTCCCTTATGAAAAAATGACAAAGCTTTGTAAAAAATATCTGGTTTTGTCATTAATTGATGGTGCCCATGGAATTGGTTGTATTCCCCAGGATTTAGGAAATTTAAAACCAGATTTCTACGTTACAAACTTACATAAATGGTTCTATATTCCATTTGGTTGTGCCGTTTTGTATATCGACCCTAAGCATCACAATGTTGTTCATACTTTACCAATTAGTCATCTGTATCTTGAAGATCACGTCAAATTATCTGATGGAGATCAGAAAAACAGGTTAATTGATCGATTTTTCCTCTATGGGACCAAAAATTTTGCATCAATTCAGGTGATTCCCGAAGCTATTAAGTTTAGATCTGAAGTTTGTGGCGGCGAAACAAAGATTTATGATTATTGTCACGGTTTGGCCAAACAGGTTGGTGAGTTGGTCTCAAGAAAATGGGGTACTTCATATTTAGATCAAAAAGGTTCAACTTTGATTAGTACAATGGTTACAGTTGAGGTTCCAACACAAGATTATCCCGAGATTGTGAAAAACTGGTCTGTTATTGATCATCATGTTTATAATAAAATGTTTGATCGTAAGGCTTACACCCCTTGTATCGCCCACAATGGGAAATTGTTTGCTAGATTTTCATGTCAAGTTTACAATGAATTGAGCGACTACGACTATGCAAGTGATGTTGTGTTAGAGACTTTAAAAGAAGTTGCCTCCGAACAATACAAAAAACATAAGTTATAGAGTATGTGTAGTTTGCATATATTTATGTTGGAGACAATAGAATCAATATTTTGTTCTTGTGAAAAGGGGTTTTTGAGTTTAATAGATAATCCTCTCTGTTGAAATGGAACTTTCCAGAAAGCGTAGGTTGGGGCGAATTGAATAAATTATCAAGTAAATTTTGTGAGTCATATTTCCGGAGTCTGGTTTAGTATCTGTTTTTTTTTAATCTACTCGGTGGGGGTTAGAGTTGGACATCGCTTCCCGAAAAAGGAGATAACGCGCGAGAACAAACGCCGTGGCGCGTCACAACAGCAATATAAGCTCGATTATATTCTATATAAGAAGCACTTCTTGCATGAGTTTTCAATGTTAGCTAGTTGCCTTCTTTATTATTTTTTTGTTCAAATAGTTGTATCATTCTGCTGAATCATTTGACAATTGGGAAAATATAGCAATTTTTTAACTTAATTTCGACAATGACAACAGGTACATCTAAACCAAAAGTTCTTCTTGTAGGGGAATTTATTTATTCAAAACAGAAATGGTCTGAATTAGAAGAAATTGCGGAAGTAATTCAAAGTGAATCAACCACTCGAGAACAATTCATTCAAGATTTGAAAACAAAATACAACGACATCACCTGTATTGCACGTACATTTTATTCTATTAATGAAACCGGACGGTTTGATGCTGATTTGGCTCAGCATATGCCAAAGACCTTAAAGTCGGTCAGTCATTGCGGTGCTGGTTATGATCAAGTTGATGTTGAGCCATTTACTAGATTGGGAGTTCAGGTGTCGAATGTGACTGAACCGGTTGAAAGGCCAACTGCTGATGTGGCCGTATTCCTAGTTTTGGCATGTATGAGGAATTTTCTACAAGGTCGTCAGATTTTGATGAATGGTGAGTGGCCATCAAACGGGGACAAGGAGGCTGCAGGTGCTCCTCTTGGACATACACCTCAAGGGAAAGTGGTTGGTATTTTAGGTATGGGAGGCATAGGCAGGGCTATTAGAGATAGATTGAAACCCTTTGGGTTTGACGGAATCGTTTATTATAACAGAAAACAGTTGAGCCCCGAATTAGAAAAGGGAGCTGAATATGTCACTATGGATGAATTGTTCAAGCAATCCGATGTAATAATCATTGGGGTCCCGTTAAATGCTAAAACAAGACACTTAATCGACAAGGAAGCCATTCAGAAGATGAAAGATGGTGTGGTTTTGGTAAATATAGCAAGAGGTGCAATTATAGACGAAAAACATCTTCCAGAGTTGATCAAATCAGGTAAGATTGGGGCTTTTGGTGCAGACGTATTTGAACATGAGCCGGAGGTGTCCGCAGAGCTAGTTAATTTGCCCAATGTGGTTGCTCTCCCTCATATGGGCACTCATTCTGTTGAAGCGCTTACAAATATGGAGGAATGGGTAGTTTGTAATGTGGAAACGTTTATCAAAACTGGGAAATTGAAAACAATAGTACCTGAACAACAAGGAATATTTTGAGTAGATGGGACTTAACAGAAAAAGGAGAGCTATAAAACTATGCTATAAAGATATGTATTCTCCTGTTTATAAGATTCAGATAGAAAATCTTGTATATAAAATTATCTATTCCATGCTGCAGTAAATAGATTAGTTTGCGTAGAAGTGGCGTTTTATAAACAAACACATCGCTTGAAGTCGGTGCCAGTTGTATTTAGTTTGTAGGATTGCAACCAAATGTAAAAAATTGATTTGCGGAATTTCATATTCCATTGAAGAAACCAACTACTACAACAAATGCAACAGTTTTGTTTTTTGTTTTGTGGCTTTTTTTTAGTTTTTCTTTGTCGCGTCGTACACTAGTTCAAGTTGCTAAAAAAAGAATGGCTGTGCGATTCTAGAGTCAATCTAAGGAACCTTAGAGTTTAAAAAAAAATAAAAAATAGATTATGCAACTTCATGATGGTGGTGGTGAATGATAGGCTGGTCCACCTAAGTATTCTTAGATTTGAAATCTCTTTGTACATTGTTTACCTTTTTATCTTTTCTTTTTTTTAAGTTTGATATATTTAGAAGGTAAACAAGTATCTAAAACTAACGTGGAAAAAATACAACAAAGCGTAAAATAAAGAAGAGAGGATAAACCAGCAATCAAGAACAAAGCAAACACTAAACGGATGAGCTGAAATAGATTTACAGAATGAGTGAATACTTTTTTGCCAAAATTTTACCAGCTTTCAGATTTTATAGTGCTTGAAACTAGTATTAAAAATAAACAAAACCACCCATTTATTAATGTCTACGAATATAGAATACTATTAATACAAAAAAAAAAAATACTACCTGCTTGGTAGAATTTCAAGTGGCCAAATAAAAAGGAAAGTCCAATTGAACAAAAAGAAAAGAAATCATCAACTTGAAAAACAAGTGAACATGTTAAAGTAATCAATGAGACTTTTTCATAATTATTTTCAACATCACAAATAATGTTGAAACTCTATAACTAATCTTTAAAAGAAAACAACGTGTAAAAGCCTATTTTGAGAAGAAATTTTTTTTAAAATTTTTTTTTTAAAATTATTATTGCTCTTGTAGAATCAAGACGCCTTAATCAGTGAAAGCCACATTGGTTTGGGAATTGTCTATCAGTAACTGGTTGTGGGAAAAGACCATTGTAAGTCAAGGTTTGGAAACTCCATTCAGGGGCATTTTCAGTCTTCCAACTCCAGAAGACCCAGCCTCCAGTGTATTCAAAAGCATCCAATTGAGCCTCAATGTATCTTCTTGTGTCGGTTTTGTGTTCATCAGACCATTGGGAAATATCCAACATTGGTTGACAGGATCCAATGTATGGAGCATTATCGTAAGCACCCTCATAACGTGCTCCTCTGTTGACACCATTCAACCATTTAGCACAATCTGTCAAAGCAGCAGACCATTCACCAGCGACGTTCCAATGGGATTCCTTTTTAGCATCCCAACCCCAGTTACAAGCAACTGAAATGTGGTCGTTAATGTTACGAGATAATTCACCACCGGAAAACACTTGGTAATGATGATGGTCAACAACAACATTCCATTGACCTTCAGCAACAGTCAAAAAGTTATTCCAATAGCCAAAGACTTGGAAAGCATCGTGAATGATAACTGGGGTGACTGATCCAGTTTGTCTAAGAGAGTTGTAACCATCCAAGAAAAATTGTTTCAATTTATCCATATTCAAAACTGGACCCAATGGTTCATTAAGCAATTCAATACCAATAACAACGTCAGAGTATTCGTTGCCACCATACTTTTTGAAAATAGTATTCAATACATTCAAAGTAACTTGGGTGTTATCACCGTTTTGGAAATTGTAGCTATCTCTTAAACCGGAGTTGTCAAACCCATTTTGAGAGCCTGGTGCACCGTGCAAATCAATCCAAACTCTGATATTATTCTTTCTGGCCCAGCCCAAAGCCTTTTCCAAATACTGAACTTGACCTTGGACGTATGGATCATTATCCAACAATTGGAAAGCCCAATAACCAATAGGAATACGAACAAAGTTCAATCCCAAATTACTAATTTGTTTAAAGTCTTGTTCAGTGATCCAAGTACTCCAATGTTTTTGCAAAATTCTCAGAGCAGCTTCCTTACCCAAAGTTTGTGTCCAGTGATATTCGTCAACTGGAACTCCAGACTGATCATTTCCATTTTGGAATGGTTCAAAAAGTGATGGTGTCATATATGGTTCAAGGACAAACCAACCACCCAAATTGACACCTCTGATAACATTATTATCATAATCCCAAGCAACATTATGTCCGCCTCCTCTCTTGAATTTCAAGTTTCCATTTGGTTTAAATGGATTAGAAATAACCAGGGCTTTAACAAATTCAAGCAATAATATAAATACCGATGATGTTAAGATAAATGATAACTGCATAGCTGATTATGTATTAATCTTTGATATGTTTGATTCAAATGTAATGAAGAACAATTTAAAAAAAAAAGAAGGGAAAGAAAATCTAATTGAAATGAAATGCTACTTGTTGAAATTGAGCTTTATTAAATAGGACTTGTAAATTTGACCGCAAATTGGAAAAATCGTTATGTTTCAATATTGTGGTGGGTAAAAAAAGAAAGAAAGAATAGGTAAATTATTCAAGATCTGGTGCAATATATTAATTCTTTTCTTTTTTTTGTATTTTTGAATATAAATTGCAAGCGACTTGGTCTTTCTTTTATTGTTATACCTGCAAGAAGTTGTCGTTTGATGTTTTTGAATGTAGTTTCCAGTGTAGTTTTAGTAAACTTATTAGTGTACAAATATGTGCCAAAAAAAAAAGGAAACAAATCTGAATTTAATGAGTAAATGTGTCAGAAATTCAGAAATTCAGGAATAATGAAACTTTTGGAGTTTATTTATATAAAAACTGAAACTGAAACTGGATCAACAAAGCTTTGAGAGAGAAATAACAATACTTTGTTGGATTTTAACAGGGGTGGACTTTCTGCACTTTTATATTAACAAATTGTAGAAAGCTAAAACCTACTTGAAAATTCCGAAATGTGTGTAAAGTGTTTTAAAAATCAATTTGCGATTGTGTTTGCTACACAATACATTGTTCCGCATACCTTTTAATGCAATTGAGACACAAAAGCCATTAATTTAATTATTCTTCTTGTTTTTCTTTTTTTTTGTGATTCGTTTTTTTTTCTTTCTCTTCTATTACGTGTGGGCTCTTTTATTTTTCGCAATTTCTATTTTTCCTTGCCCTTTTTCTTTTTTTTGGTTTTTTGGTTTTTTTAAGGTGCCATGTGTATATTTTTGTATGTATTCAATGTGAATATATTACAGATAATGATGAAATTTTTTGAAAAGCTGGTTGAACTCTTTTTTTTTTTCTAATTTGATTGTTTTATCTTTTGTATATGCATCGCAAAAAAGTTTTGCCGCGAAATTTCTTTTTTTGGCACTTCTTTTTTTTTCTTGCTTGCAAACACAAACAATTACTCCTTTAAGCAAAGCTCGGTTTATCTTTCTTCTTCCTTCCTTTCCTCGTTCATTTCTCTTTTATGCGAGATATTGAGATAAATCCCATTATTCCGTGTTTTTCATTCACTAATTTGTGGTGACATTACTAGTGTATCTGAAGTGCTATACCACACTCCCATTTACATCGATATACAGACACACACATGAACACACACAGACATGCAAAAGTTGTGACAACAAAAAGTATCATCAATCGTTTAATCCCAATTTGTAGTTTATTTGATCATTTGTTTGTTT
This sequence comes from Candida albicans SC5314, assembly GCF_000182965.3. NCBI lineage: Eukaryota > Fungi > Ascomycota > Pichiomycetes > Serinales > Debaryomycetaceae > Candida > Candida albicans. The sequence goes on from NC_032089.1 coordinate 624,889, forward strand.
TTAGGCATATTTTTATTAATTGTGTCATTATGAAATGACATCATGTCTTCTGTTTCGCTTGAAAACTTTAATTTGAATCTACAGATTTCTCAGTACCAGGTTAATACCGCCATCAACTTAGTAATTGCTTTTGGTGATACAAAGAAATGTGATTTAATTTACCAAAACCCCTCAGTTCAATTATCTGCTGTCATCTACTGGTTTGTGACCATCTACAAGCGGGGAATATTGCGTATTGTTTAATATCTGATTGTTTCAATATTTTAATTGACGACTTCTATTTTTATGGGCATCATGGACTATCAAACCACAGTGATTGCTCTGAGAAGGAAGGAGTGAATAAGGATAATGAAAGGACAATCACGAAGCCAAGTAAGAAAAATAATCAGATTACACACACTCTCTCTCTTTTCTCGAAATTGGGGAGCTTCTATAGAAAATTGTGTATTTAGTGTCAACAAGGAATTCTTTAATTAGAAATCACAAAGTATGACTGCTAAATAAAATAAACTAAAATAAAACCTTCAAACTACTATGGTGATGATTGTGTGGGTGGCAGGGATAGAATTTGAAAAAAAAAAGCTTAGCAAAGAAATTTTGGTCTGAAACGCGAAGTTTCTGAGCCAAACTTCACTTTGACACACCAAAAATTATTCTGCTTAAAATCAACTATTTTACTATTATTGGATTTGGATCGTACAATTACCAGATCAAAATGCTAGAACAAATTACGTCTGCATCAACAGTCATCTTCCTTATTTGCATAAATGCTAAAATGGCAAACCTGTAAACCGTTTGAAAAGCAAATTGAGATAGTTAGCTCGGTTTTTTTTTCACGTGGCCATAATCCAACAAAAAAAAGGAATTTAAGGGGGGAGAGAAGGAGGCTTGAATTTGTACCACAGAGCGAGCAAGCAATTAATAATATACTTGGCTTAGCTGAAATGAGAATAAAAAAGCAAATTTCAAGTGAAACACCACTACTAGCCAAGTAAATTGGCCAATTTGCTCTCGTGCTTTAATTTCCTAACAAGCTTTTGAGACCGATAAAAAATCAACCAATGATGATGGAAAAATACTTCCGGGAGTCAATTTATCCATAATTTCACGTCGTTTTTTTTTTGCACATGGCAAATATATTGGAATTCTGAGATTTTCTTGGAGTCGTGTACAATAACACCAGGCGGGAACATGCCGTTGTGATCCAGCATATGTGTTCAAATATTGAAACCGTGAAACCAGTTTGATACAGCTGATATTGTGTCCTAAAAAAAGATGAGCACCGAAAAAGTCTTTAGTTTATTGCCAAGTAAAGGGTCAAAGAATACCTATTCTTTATGAACACAGACTTGCTCTAATGGTGAATTAGTGTGGAGTAATAGAGAAGGAGGCGAATCAAAAATAATTGGTTAAACACTCGAATGTCACACAATCCAAAATAGGTTAAATTCAGTTACCGCCGTGATGCGGGAACAAAGCCGAGCGGCAATATTTTTGGATTCTATGTTTTTTTGGTGTATATTGCACGACTTGGTGCCAACAACTGGTGTTCCAACGCACAAAACTAGGTTCAACTGGATACTGTTTTCTAGAAATTATTTGCGGCAATTCATGATTACGGTCCTAAATTTGAAATAAAAGTTTCCAATTATGTGTCTTGACAATTTCCATTGGGTTCAAAAAGATCTAGAATGTATGTAATTACGCAACAATTTGCATGCAAAGAAATAAAAAGAAACCTAAAATCCAACTGCTGTTGTTGTGGTGATTATGTAGTAAAATAAGAACACGGCCAGGAACAAGGTGATTCGATAGAAAAGATTTCTCAAAAGTTGTAGAACAGAATTTCTTGTAGTTTGGTGTTTTTGTTGTGTTGTGGAACAGCACCTGAAACTTTTGTAAGTATATTGACACCTAAACTGTAATGGCTTGCGTTCTATTACAGACCCTGGTAAGCAAGCCTTTATCATCGGCTGGAAGAGCAAAAAAATCCTGTATAGTTCAGGGTTTAGTCATTCATCACATTTTAAGTGCCTTGTCACCTTTCGTAACTCATAGTATACATAATATCGATTTCTGAACAATATAACTAAACATGCTACGAATCCGCCCTGCTGAAATTAAAATTATGTTTTATTTTCTTAAACACGTTCTTCAAGTAAAGAAAGAATAAAGCTATGAGTGTAAACTTTTTTATTCAGAATTTGCTGAAATGTTTGAGCAAATATGACCAATCTTCCGAAATAAACTTGTAAAATGATTGTAAACCAAAGCAATTGAGGTAAAAATTGATCTCATCAAACTAGTGTCTTCCAAGCACAGCTTTACAAGCAGATTAATTGGAACACTTTCCCCGAATTGTGGTTGTTATTTGTTAGGATCACGATATCCAATTTCTTATCCGCACTTTCTCATTTAGGAAAGCAAAGCGTAAGTGAAAAAAAAATAATAAAGATGGTGCGCAACTAAATATTTCCATTTAAAGATTTGATCATTTTTCCATTATCTAAACCCTGTGTGGAGTGAATTTGATCCAGTAGATTGTCTAGTATTATCATTGTTATCATTAGTATCAGTATCAATCAGAATACAAATAAAAAAAAATAACAAATAATAAGATAGAGAACATAATTCAAGAGAAAAAAAAAACCTTTGATGGAGGGACCAGTAAAAATGGGGACTACCAATCAAAACTTAATTTTGACTTTTCTTTTCGTTTATTTTAAAAGTTAATTTTTGATGTTCTGACAGTTAATAATTGTATTATTATTATGGCTGCAATCAATTTGCACCCAAACTATTAAATACTATTGGTATCTTAAAACTGCTCTCCATGCTACTGATACTTATCATACAGTGCATATGGAATTGTCTTGTGCCGTATAACTTCATTTAAATTGAATAAGTACTGTGCATAAAAAAAAAATAAAACTCGAAAGATAAGACTGGTTTTGTTCAACTTTTATTTATTTATTTCAATCCCCCCACTAGTATTGTTATTCAAATCCACAGATTTATTGCTAGATAGAGCGGTAAGCGGTAGCCTTATCAACCAGATCCAAATCTCCAAAACTATTTTAACCAGCACCAATCTCCAAAACTAGTCAACATTTTTTTTTTGTTTTTGAATGTCAAGTACTTTCACCAACCCTCAGTTATGACTGACCTTGACTTTGTTGTGTCGCCCGTTCAAACAAAAGTGGAAATCAATGATCAGAATAATGAGGACTTTATACCTGGAACACTCAATATCTATTCCTTGGAAGTTGACTCTGAAGATGAAAACGTGAGTCATTACGATGCTTCCAGTCGACCAAAAGTGAAAACAAAAGGCAATATAATCCTCTTCCCACAACCATCGAATTCATGCAATGATCCATTAAATTGGAGTAAATGGAGAAAGCTAAGTAACTTTTTTATTGTCATTTTTATTACTGCTTTTACAGCAGCTACTTCAAATGACGCTGGATCAATTCAAGATTCACTTAATGAAAAATATGGAATTAGTTACGACGCAATGAATACAGGGGCAGGCGTTTTATTTTTGGGTATTGGATGGGGTACTTTCTTTTTAACACCTGCTTCGTCGTTATATGGTCGAAAAATAACATACTTTATATGTATCTTTCTTGGTTTATTAGGCGCTGTTTGGTTTGCCTTGGTTAAAAGCACTTCCGACTCAATTTGGTCGCAATTGTTTGTTGGTATTAGTGAGAGTTGTGCTGAAGCTCAAGTACAATTAAGTTTATCAGAACTTTATTTTGCCCATAACCTTGGTTCTGTGCTTACGTCCTATATTGTTGCAACTTCCGTAGGTACTTACTTAGGACCTTTAATTGCAGCCTTTATTGTTCAAAACATTGGTTTTAGATGGGTTGGTTGGATTGCAGCAATTATTAGTGGTGCATTATTGTTCGTAATTGTTTTTTGTTTAGATGAAACCTATTTTGATCGAGCAAAGTTTACCAAGCCATTCATCACTGGCATAGCTCCTTTTGACTCGAGTTACAGCAATGGTAAACTGGACTCCAAAAACTCAATTCCTGAAAAGCAAAACAGCGTTAACATTGAACTGAATGTTGAAAGCAAAGAAGTTGAACAAAGTGACGACGACATAGCAAATGAAGGAGAGAATGATCCTCCAATTTCCTATTGGAAGAGAACTGCAATGATTACCCCAGCCACAAATCTCAAAAGTACTGGTTTTAAACAGTATATAAATCAATTAAAGTTATTGTTGAAAGTATTTCTTTATCCACCAGTTATTTATTCGGGTTTCTGCTGGGGCATTCAAAATGCATTATTAACATTTTATCTTACAGTGGAAGATGATCAGTACTATGATCCACCTTACAGTTATGGTAATATTGCTGTGGGGTTGATGAATATACCATGTCTAATTGGGGCCATTATTGGTTGTTTTTTTGCAGGTACTCTTTCAGATTATTTCACGATATATTTGGCTAAAAGGAATAAAGGAATTCAGGAAGCTGAATATCGATTATGGTTTTTATTGCCACCGGCTATTATCGCCCCCGTGGGGCTCATATTGTTTGCAGTTGGTACAGATCAAGTGTGGAGCTGGGTTCCTACTTATATTGGGCTTGGGTTTATTGGTTTTGGGTATGGTTGTGCTGGTGATGTGTCAATGTCGTATCTTATGGACAGTTATCCAAACGCTGTCATTGAAACTATGACAGTGGTTGCTGTAATCAACAATTGCATTGGCTGCGTGTTTACGTTCGCATGCAGTCCTTTCATAAACGCTTTAGGAAATACTAAAACATTTATAATTTTGGCCGTTATAGAGTTTGTTATAATGGCATCAGCATGCTTTTTCATATATTACGGCAAGAGAATTAGAATTTGGACAAAAGACTGGTACTTGGAATTCTGTGAAGCAAGAGATGGTCTTTGATTGAATATGTAGATGCATATTGATTATATATTTACGATGGAATGTACCTGGTATATATTTTCTACAAAGAGAGATATGTGTAAATAAGAATCCGCGTATACTAACAAGGTGCTAGTATCGAGTCAAGTTCACTTAGATAGTTAACTTTTTTTTTTGCAACTAAAGTAATTAGGGCTAAAACCCTAAGAAATGTATTAATGCACGTGCGCAATATTGTATTTCTACTATGGGCGAGATCCAATAGTTTGACCAAAACTGTCTTTCACGCAGACAACAAAAGAAAAAAAAAATATTTCACACAGTTTAACAGAGTCTTCTCCATATCAACAAACTAAGAATAGTCTGCTTTGCTTAATTTGATTATCTCTAGTTAATTCCTTATTACAATGTCTACTGAATCTGCATTATCATACGCCGCTTTAATCTTAGCTGACGCCGAAGTTGAAATCACTTCTGAAAAATTATTAGCTTTAGTCACCAAAGCTAATGTTGAAGTTGAAGGTATCTGGGCTGATTTATTCGCCAAAGCTTTAGAAGGTAAAGACTTGAAAGAATTTTTCTTCAACTTCTCTGCTGCTCCAGCTGCCGCTGCTGCTGGTGGTGCTGCTGGTGGTGGTGCTGCTGCCGAAGAAGCTGCTGAAGAAGAAAAAGAAGAAGAAGCCAAAGAAGAATCCGATGATGACATGGGTTTCGGTTTATTCGATTAAACGGTTCAAGGTCCAATCAATATGGTCAACATCTGTTTTACTGGGTACTTGTATTATTAAGAATTTTGGGTATTTTTATGAAAGATGGGTATTTTTAAAGAATCACATTTAACATAAAACAATTTAAACTGGGTTCTTTATATTAATATAGTCTACGATATCTTTGGAATACACATTCAAACTTAATCAAATTAACTAGCATATTCAACCTCTATGTAGATCTAATTTGCACATATTTCGCAACCGTAATGATAAATAATGAGCCTTTGTTTAACGATTTGCTTGTAACATACATACTATTCTGCATCAATAAGTACAATGACAGTTTCTTCTTTTCAACTTATCACCATCTCGAGAGGATTACAGATCATGAATTATCAAAAATACAAACCAATGTTTTCGTATTCCCTTTATATTTGATATTATATATATAATTAAAAAAAAAGGTTTCAAGTATTATACATCTCCTAAACAACAACTCACTTTAATGCCAAGTTTGCTTATTTTTTAGCTTTTTCAGCTTCGGCTTCAGCCTTTTCTTTAGCTCTCTTTTCTCTGATACCCTTGTATTTCTTTTCGTTTCTAGCCAATCTCAAGGTTCTGTAAGCAGTTTGTTCTGGAACTTCAACAGCTCTCAAACCAGATTCTGGAGCTGGTTGTTCAACTGGGAAGGTGGCAGAGACATCAACTTGTTCGAAAGAAGCAACTTCAGAAGCCTTGGTCTTTTTGTCAAAGATAACTAATTTAGATTTGTATTCTTGTAATCTGGCGACGTTAGCATCAAAAGTTTCTTGAGATTTGTTTTGTCTTCTGTGGTCAACTGAGATACCAATGGTTCTGGCGTATTTTGGAGCAATACCAACGGCTTTCAATTCGGCCAAAGTGAAACCTCTACCGGCTCTGACTTTTCTGTTGTATTTGACAGTTGGAGCTCTGACGACTGGTCTTAAAGCATCGATTGGTCTTGGGGCAATCTTGGCAGCTTTTCTCAATCTAGATTGTCTTCTTGAAGCTTTTTTACCAGCTTGGTCAAAGTGAACTCTGACTCTTTCTTGCCAGTGCTTTCTGAAGTGGTTGTTCAATAATGGTAAGTTCTTGGAAATAGCCATTGTTGCTTTCTGGTGGTTAGACTTGTAGGAAGTAGAACTGTTTTCCAATGAAAAGTAGTTTTAATTAGAAAAATTTTCAAAGTGCGTGAAGCCCAGTCTGAATGTGCGAGGAAGCCCAGTCAGTTAGTAGTGTCCTTCCCTCCACTGTCTGTAATACAAAATTTCCCTTAGTGAAAATGCGAAATATATCTGTACTGGAAACCACCAGAAAAAAAAAAAACCTATGCTCAAAACTATATGTACTGTACACAATCTAGGGCTATAGCCCTAATATTGTACAGGAAGAACTTTAACTATGGTGCGAAGAGCGTTTCCAATTTTTTTTTTTTCAGGTGTAGTCTGTTCTATGGCAATACTGTTGTTAGTAGAGAGTGTCTCGCACTAACAGAACATTTTTTTCAGAACAGGAAAATTTTTGAAATCTAACATCTTTTACTGAAAGCCAAGCATCAACACAATAATGTCAACCCAATCTGTTCAAGTATGTAAACGAATTGAAATAAAGAGATAGAGAGATGTTTTATTATCAAAATACGAAAGGAAAGGCAATTAAAAAAGGAAATCAAAAAGTCCCAACCTTGCAGTAGAAGAATTGAGGTATATGAATTTGATAGATAGCCAGAACGGTGTTACATAAATGGGATATAGAACAAAACTATACGAGGAGTTTGTTTCAACGATCATTCAATAACCAGAAAACGATAATATTTTAGCGACCATTAAATGACACTTGAAGGCTCACTGGGCCAATAGAATATCTCCATATACACTTTTGAACTATTTACTAACAATTTACTTTTGTTTCTAGACTTTTGGTAAAAAGAAGACTGCCACTGCCGTTGCTCATGTTAAAGCCGGTAAAGGTTTAATTAAAATTAACGGTTCCCCAATCACCTTGGTCCAACCAGAAATCTTAAGATTCAAAGTTTACGAACCATTGACTTTGGTTGGTTTAGATAAATTCCAAGGTATCGACATCAGAGTTAAAGTCACTGGTGGTGGTCACGTTTCTCAAGTCTACGCCATCAGACAAGCTATTGCTAAAGGTTTGGTTGCTTACCACCAAAAATACGTTGACGAAGCTTCTAAGAACGAATTAAAGAAAATTTTCGCTTCTTACGATAAGACCTTGTTAGTTGCCGACTCAAGAAGAATGGAACCAAAGAAATTCGGTGGTCGTGGTGCCAGAGCAAGATTCCAAAAATCTTACCGTTAAGAAGGTTTTTTATTATATTTTGTTCATCACAAATTTGTATATTACCCTCAAACTCATCAATTTATCATCTGTATTTTGAAAAAAATATGTTACTACAACTACTTCCCCCTCCCCCTTTATTAGTGTGTTAGGTTTCTAGGGATATTTTCTTAGGTTTACTTTTTAATACATAAGACACAGAAAATATTTAATGGATAAATCTGTTATTGATTTGTAGAAACACAAAGTGCAAAAATTAGTAGTAGACGTTGTAATTGGTTTGGCAGCACTTGGTTGTACGATCAAAAGTTTACCATTATTATATGTTCCTTGTGTATTCATGTTACCTCTAATTTTTGATCTTGAGTTTGTAATATTATTTTCAGAAAAATACTTTGAATCTTGGAAAATGTTCCAGCAAGAGAGTAATTCTCGGTACTCTCTTGTATTGAATAGCTTGCATTGATCAAGTAAGGGATAAGCATTATCTAGTATAGTGAATATGTTCAGTACATAGTGAATATGTGAGATGCTATATAAAGTTGTATTGAAGATTTGAGGAGTATGACGCTACCAACTGCTGGATGATACACAATGCAATTTCCAGACTGTTTATTATAATCATTTTTAGAAATGTATATTTGCTTACTATTTGTAAATATTATACCTTCACATTTCTTACTAACAGTACATACTGATTTTTAGTTCAAGCAAAACATTGTAAACCAGGCATCACTTAAACTATTCAGAATTCAAATGCGTGTTCTTTTGAATTTTTTTTTTTCATTCTGTTTTTCGTATCATCATTTTGTAGCCACACATTGTGGAATTGAGAGATAGAATAAACACATTATTTAACTATTACGCCATCTTGTTTACTGTGAAATGAACAAATTTAAGTCACAAATTCAATAGACTGATATTTCTCATAAAAAAGAAGGAGACCTAATGAACCAACTAGTGAAACTAATACACGAGCAACCAAATGTCGAAAATACAATACCTCATACCTTATATCAGGCATCATCGCCGAAATTGAATCTTGCTGAAGAGGACAAGTTTATAATATACGCCAGTGGGGACAAATTTTCCCTTTCGACAAATACTGATTTATCTGATCTAAATCCGGTGTCGGTATCTTTATTTGTACTTAACACAAACTTTATAGTTTGGTTCAACAGAAACAACGTGGGTATCGAGATAGCTTATCCTGCAATAATCTTCCATGGTTTGAATGAAGACTCTATATATTTAAATATAGAAGACAACCAGATAATAGGGACTTACATAACTATCAGATGCAATCCCGAGCTGCAAAACAACCAAAACCCATTGTTTAACATCATTGATTCCAAAATCACAAATGTATATGAAGCTATATCGTATGTTTCTGAATTACACGCAGTTTCCTCGGATGATGATTATGATGAAGGTGAAGTTACTGGTATTCCGGCATTGGAAATATCACATACAAACTCGGAATTAGAAAGCAGTGTTTAAAACAGTCTTAACAATTCTGGACAGGCGGACGATTTGGATGACAACATGATTAATGACAATGATGGTATCCACAATGTTGCGGGAATGCATGTTGATGTTGGTTTTACTTCCATTGCTGGGGTAAAGACCAGGCGCAGTGAACAAGAAGATTACAATGGGTGGACAGCTAACTTGAATTCTACTAATAAAAGGAACAAATTGCACTAATGTATCAATTGGATATTCATGATTAATCATAGATAAACTTAAGCATATTCCAATAATTATAAACAGTAAGAGCTTTTCTTTTTTTTTTTTTGTCAGTCTGACATTACTATTGTAAGTTCGATGTTTCGTTATTGCATATAACATAATAATCAAATGTTCTCTTGAATAACTTTGATATGCAGATGTGTTTACTGTGTTTGAACAGGTCTATTTGTAAAAGTGTTAAGGGATCGAATTGAGGTGATTGTAGTGGGTCTTGCAAGATCCTGCAGGATATAATCATCTCGGTATTGATAGTCTTATGGGTATTCTTGTATTGGGGAGACCAGCAAATACAATTTCGGAGAACAAGTATCAAGAAAAAAAAAGAAAGAAATAAACTTTATCCTCTGACTTCATTACAACTGAGTAAAATCATATAAACCTCTATTTGACTCGAATGGTCTCTAGTGAGGTCCAAATCATACACGAAAAAAAAAGGAGAACTGGAGATAGTCCTGTAATACCCAAAAAATACTAGATAAATACCAACGGTGATAATATTTGTTCCTGTTGTGTTCAATTATTTATTTTTTTCAAATGAAGACAACCGAAGAAAAGACAAATTTTAGGAATCAATTCTTGAAATTAGGCCAGGGGCATATAATATCAACAGATGAAAGTAATGATGTGTTTTGGAGTCTGTTTTGGCTGATGCCAACATGTGCAAATGATGTTTATGAATTAATCACGGTTGCGGATATCAAGAAAGTAAGACAGCAAAATCTAATGAATATTATCCAATTAACACGGAAATTGTGTCATAAAGTAATTTTTATTGCCAAAGAGTCTAAAAAATTTGGCAACAATAAGAAAGAAACAATCGAATTATTAAACTGTGTTAGATTCTTGATCAAAGTATTGCCCTTTATTTTCGAATTGGCAATTTATCCTACTGAGTTGGAAAGAGAGATATTTTGGAATAACGATTTTGATCCAATGCAATTTCTACAAAGACTAGAGGCTTCAAGGAATGAAGACGAACCAGAGGACAATAATAATTGGGAAAGAGTCTTAAGTCCAGATCAAGCAACGAACAGTATAGCTGTAAACTTGATGTCAAGTTTGGTGGACTTGCTATTCATTAGAAATTTCACCGTGGCATCGTCAGTATCGAAATCTTCTGCAACTGGTAAAGACAATAAACTATTACATGTTTGGGAACCTGGTATTGGAAGCACTTCGAAATATCAACAGCCAAACGTGATGATAGATAGTAATCGAACGGAAATATTGAAACTATTGCTAACACTTTGTTCCAATTCATTGTACCAACAAGTTTCTAGTGTGACCACTCAAGGATCAAAATTTTTAACCCTTTTGGTTACTGTAACTCCAAAAATTGAATTGTTGACTTTAGTTTCTTCCCTACTAAACATAGCATGCAGATCATCAAAATTAACAGGTTCTGAAAACGGGTTAGTATTTGAAAAACAAGAATATAGTGAGACTCGTCATTTATGTGTAACTTACTCTATTCAGTTACTTACTTTAATGGTTGTCTATCCACTACCGCAAAAATCAGAACTAAAGTTTTTGAGTGAAGGAGGTTTATGTTCAAAACCATACAATATGGCGAGAGCCTTTATGGGCAAAATACATAAGGAGAACGAGCTATTGTTTATTACATCATCGCTAATTGATCTTCTAAAAGTACCGCTAATTAACGCAAAAGATCAAGAAACAGATACTTTTTCATTGCTAAGGCCCGGTAGTAATTATAAACGCCCGTCGCTTTGGAGCTTGGAAGCTGTTATGCTAATATGGGAGCTACTTCAATCTAACAGAAAATTTGCCGCGATTGTGGGTAAAAAGTATATCTCAGAATTGATGATAATTTTGCTATACTATGTATTTGCTTATCACAATCAGAAAACTTTCAAAAATTTAGTTTTCCTTTGTGCATATTTACTTTTGTATTTGTCCTCAGTACAACAAGATCGATTTTTGGAACCGTTGTTTGTGCCATTGAACTCAGCTACATCGTTATTCGAATTCTACAATTGTTTGCCATCAAATTATAAGCTATCCATAACGCCAGGTAATACGAGAGATTTTTTGGTTACTCACATATGTACCATGCTTATTAACAATCAAGTAAACGTTTCGCTGTCTAACTACCTCCTGAACTCACTGTCTTTGTCAGATTTGCTTATAAAAACTTTGATAGAAATATTGTACAATTTGATTCCAAGAGTATCGATTGAAGAAACTACAGGGCTTAAAACTGACAAGCTGAAAAAACTTAATAACCCAAACCCAAGAGGAGGTCTTTCATACCAATCATCATCGCTGATTACTCAACTAGTTGGCATTTTGTCTAATAAAAAATTTTTGTTGGAAAAGTCATTTCATCCTGACCTTGTGGCCCTCTTAATACGAGCAATATGTGCTGCTGTGACAAAATTCCCAGTACCATCAAGGATGTTATTGTTTTGCATATTAAAGAATGAAAAAGTGTATGACGAACTTTGGAATACAATTTTTAGCTTTAGTGGAGTGTTTTTCAGAGGCAATTCATTGACCAGAATTGAAGATGAATCTGACGAACTACAATCAGAGAATACAGAGGCAGATGCAAGCATAGCACCCTATGATAGCAAAAAGGACGAGATATTGGAGTCAACTGTCAACCCGATCCCTATTCCAATTCCAATTCCTACTCCTACTAACAAATATGAAGATGACGGAACAATTAAATCTACGAGTGCGGAAACGGAAAATATTGAAGCATCCTTGAGGCCAAGCTTGCCTACCGGTATGTCTTTCAAAGCTAGAGAGAAATTGAAAAAAGATAGTCCTTTGAATAAAACGTGGGCAGGAAACGATGCCTTAGCTATATTATTGACTATAGTAATTCCTCACTTGAAAGTCGTCTTGAATGAAGTATGGTCTCGTGTTGAAGGCTCAAGTGTTGACAGCTATGAATTGGTCCAGCGCATAGAAAAGGCGGGGTTCAGTAAAGTTTTTGAAACTAACAAATCGCAACTTTGTTATGACCTTTTGCCAAATACGCCTTTGGATCAGTTGAAATTTAACTGGAGTCATTTGTCCTTAGGGTGGTACATTTCATTATTATATGGGCAGATTTATAATTCTGGTGCTCAAGTGCAGAACTATTCCGGGAATAGCATTCGTAGCTATAAAATTGTCAAAACTTTTTCAAGTGGAATGAGTAAATTAACCCTGAACTGGACTAGTTTTTTGAAACAAGATCCCCAAAGGGAGCTGAATTCTTCAGAAGCAGTAGTACCAAACATAGATGAGAATTTGGTGTGGGTGAATAATGCATTGTGTGATGTAAATACCTGGAGTGGGTCTGAAATCAAACTCTTTAATGTTGAAACTACAGAAGATGGGTTTTTTGCCAATTTGAATTCAAGAATCATGTCTAATTACACTAAAAATGAGAATGCTGCTCAAACTTCTGCGTACGGCTATGCGGTGCCATCCACTCCAGGTGGTTTAACAGACATGTCCAGAAGATTTAGTGATTTTAGAATCAATAATGGAAGCAACCCGAGTATTCGATCCATTGGTAACTCACCAGCCCCGTCAGCGTTATCTACTCCTGTTGAAGAAAAAGAGTTGTATTTTTCAAAAAGAAGTTTTAGGAACTCGGTTACAAGTTTGCACTCTTTAAACAATTTGAATAGAAGCAGGAGCAACACTCCTCGAAACTCGATTAGCCAATAGCAATAGTACTTTGATCTACGTCTATTATACTAATTTACATATAGATATATGTATATGAATAAACACTTTGGTGGTCATTATCTTCTCCTTCCTTTGCTTTGAACCAACTCAAACCCATCGTCGTCAACAATTGGGGCATTCTGTTGGCGTGGTTGTTCTGGTTCGTCAATTTCCATCATGTTGTCATCTTGTATTTCTTCCTCCTCTCCATCATCATCTTCTTCTTCTTTTTCGTCACTGCTTACATCAGGATTATTAGGATCATCTTCAACATGTACTTTGTGGAAATTCTTAGTGTTTTGTTTTGCTTGCCATTTTTCGTACATCTCATCAATCAAACCATATTTCTCTTGTGCTGCATCTCTATATAGCTTTACAATCAAGTTTCCTATCTCCAATGCGGAATCGTTGTCAATTTGCGTATCAAATTCATCAACCATAGCGTACAACAATGTTTCTTCAATGAGTTGTATATCCACAATTTTAGATTCAGCAAACAAGTCAATGATTATACCAGATATCCAATCTCTCTTCTCGGCCGATTTGGGACCTCCCCAGAGATTATCCACGGCTGTTGTCAATTCTTCCCATTTGTATATCGCCATGCACACACCGAGTTCAAACTTGGCTTGTTGTTTTGGGTCGGAAAATGCTAAAGTACCATTTTCAACTTCAACGTAATCAGTTGGATCTATAGTAGTTGCCATCTTTGATTGCTATGTTTGATTAACAATAATATGTGAAATGGATGGTTGGATTTAGATTTTTTATTTTTTTTTTGATCTTTCATTTTTTTCATTTTTGAATCTCATCGCATTTCATTTAATATAAGCTTTAATTACTGCGGAGTAGAGGGCATATACACAAAAACAGAACTATTTATCTATAAAAACTGTGATATAGCATTATCTTTCTTGAAGACCGATACGACTTCTTCCTCAGGCACGTCAAGTTTAACAAGTCTTGATCTTTCACCTGGTGAATTCTGCTGTATTATAATTCCTGCTTCTACCAAAGACGTCACTATTTGTTTGAAAAAATGGATTCTCAAATTCAAAATAGGTGCAGTTTCATTAGTGGCAGTAAATGTTTTATCACTGTACAAGACATCTTGCATATTCAACTCGTCACTTCCTTGTTCTTCTGAATGTGTGGCCATGGCAAATGAGTTTCTCATTTCATCAATTATATCGCCTAGGCTGTTTTCAGCAAGGCCAGTTCTTCTCGATCTTCTTAATAGTGATGCCAATACCAACTTGGATGCAAATGGAAGTGATGCAATATATTTACTTAATGGCGAGTTCACCGTTTCATTTATCGCAGTGGATATGTGAGAAATCAATACCTGGTAAGGCCCACTATCGTCCTCACCCTTTTTATTCTCCAAGTATTCCTTCTCAGCTATCTCAACTGCCCGTCGACATATTGTCAATGCTCTACGAGCATCACCACTCACACTAGCAACTTTTCTAGAGGCAAACCCAATTGCGTCAGATGTAATCACAACTTTTCTTCTGTTATTCTTAGTGATCATTTCTAATCTATGTGTTATGATATCTCCCAATTGTTGAAAGGTGTACCCTCTAAATTGAATTCTTCTTAATCCCAATCTTGATGCTATTTTGTTTGTTAACATTCGTTCTGGTAAATCCATAGTGTTGGCAACAGCTATGACAATTAATTTGGATGTTGAATATGTCGGCCAATTGAAGAAGTTATACATAACATTTTGCTTTTTGGTAGCAATCTGGTCGAATTCATCCATAAGTATCACTAAAGGTTTTCTCTTGTGATCTTCTCGTTTGAAATATTCCTCTAACAATAATGCTGCATTTGAAGCACTGACTTTGTCCCCGCTTATATGATGCCAAAGAGCTTCGTACGCAACAGTGGGGCTTAATAACTTCAATCCATTCAACTCTAAATAACTAAACTGTTCCATTTCACCTCTTTCACTCGAATATGTCATTTGTTCAACAACGTCCTTGATTGTTGCCGTCTTTCCCATACCTGGTACTCCACATACATACACACAACAACCTGTTTTTTCGTTTACTGCTGACTCTAGATTCATATATATCATGGCAAATTCATCTTCTCTACCAGGTAGAGCATTTAACTTCTGTGATGTGTGCAATCTTTGTTTCACTTCTTTGAAAGCAACCGATTTGGGGTCGGTGAATTCACTAGGAACGCTTTTGGTCGGTGATAAAAATACTGGTAACGAGTCTCGGTCATCTTTACCCAATTTCATTCTTTTAGTGGGTGTGACAACGGAGTAAATGTCTTCAATATCCTTTTTTTGTAGCTTTCGTTTGGGTGAAGGGGTGGCTGCTGCCTTCGATCTACGCAGCAACTTCTTATTTTTCAACTTCTTTTTTGTTGAATATTCCACTTCCAGGTCCTCCAGTTCTTGTGAAATGTTTTCTTCGTCAGACTCCAACGCAGAATTTGCATCTTCCGCCTCATTATAATCACTCTCTTCCTGTTTTTCTTCAGATTGGTCAGATAAAACGTCGTTATCAATCTCAATTCTAACCTGCTTATTTTCCGGTTTAATAGCTTTTGTTGATACACTTTCCTTGCGTTTATTGAATCTAGTTACGCGACCCGTTGTCGAAACCTTGTTTGCTTTTTTTTTACGTTGCTCCTTGCTAAATTCCTTTAAAAGTTCTTTTTGCACAGTAGTAGATATCAATTCTTTAACCTGTATCGCACATTTCTTTGGGTTCTCAAGTACTTTACCACTAAAATCCTTATAATCAAAAATGTCGCTAAAGTTTCCTTCGTTATCTGTAGCACGTTTCACTAAAAACGTGGAATGGGAATTAGACTCGTCTATTACCACATCCGCAAATTGGCTTTCAGATAGAACATTGATGGGTCTAATAAAATCAATAAATTTCACCTCACTTCTAAACGGAGTTAACAACAATTCATTGTCTGCAAAAAAATCATTGGGCATACCAACTATTTCGGATGACCGTATAAACCAATCAACGATGACTTCAATAAACTCACTATTTCCAAACTTTATTTCTGTTATAAGGCCGTATTCAGTGGTTGGATCCTCCGGCCCTTTTCCTTGAGTTATCTCTATAGTATCGCCCACTTTGAATTCCTCATTATCGTCAGTTCTTATTAAGACTATATTGTCTCGGATAATTGGAGAAGCCCCGTCACTCCTTTGTACACTAGTTCTTGACCTTCTTGGTCTTTTTCCTTGTATGTTTTCTGAGTTGGTCAGATCGGCATTGTCGTCCACTATGGTAAAATTCCATCCTTTGGGAAGTTTATTCATATTTGGATGTAACTAAGGTTGTGTTGAGATTGTACCGATCAGAAAAAACTGGCACGGTTTTGTTTGTTAATCTGAATCAAACCAAGTTGTCTGCGTTGTTTTTTTTTGGTTCTGTTTTTGGCATTCTACCACTGTTAATTATACTTCGCACAGAATTGAATTATTTGTAAGATTAAAACTTCATAATAACATTAATAAAACTACATAGTAAAAATAATAATAATAATAATAATAATAATAATAC